>NC_142532.1:15455711-15649878 GCF_964205215.1 Stylophora pistillata
CAGCGTTATCCTGTGAAGTGATTGTTACCGGAGAAGACTCTTTGATCTACTGTAGTGTAGACGTAGTTTCTTGGTATGGAATTTCGTTATTGTTCTTGAGGAACCATTGGTGGATCTTGTAAAGCAGTTTTACATCCTGCAGTTCATCTTTCGTTGCAAGATTACTGGCCAACACACCAATCCTTTCAAACAGCTGTTCTAATGAAGAATCCAAATCAAATTCACTTGGAAAAACATTTTTGGATGTTTCGCGCGTTCATTATAAAGATTTTGGACTGACTGATTTTTCCATTTCCAACCTGGCTGCTGAATGTCTTGATAGAGATTTTGGAATGGGGGTCTGCTTTGTTTCAGCGCTATAGGTTTTGTTAGATTTTGAGCCGTTTTCCTCCGAAAATTGTTGTAATCTAAGAACAGACGTGCAAAAGTGAATTTTGAAGTAACCACAACAACAGGAACTAAAAAAAAGTAGAACAATAATGGTTTACATGTACTTAGTAAATTATATAGCAACAATATACTATGGCCTGCGACCTTTAGCATGCAAATCCCATGCAGGCTGCTGAGAAGTGGATAGCCAAAAATATTCTTCGAGGATATGCTTCAAAATACCACTTTTGTCTTCCTGTGCTTCTATTATATTTTATTCAAATATAGTCGACAACTCTGTTTTGTCTTGCGACACCGATTTTCGCTTGAAATCTAACGGAATACTTTAATATTGATTGCTTTCTGACTTCACTGGCGACTTGTCCACGTACACACTACTGCGCACCATTCCTGTCGTTTGACAACTCACGATTAGATGGTGTCGAGTGTCCTGGAAGCTGTCGATAGCTAGGAGTTTCCGCTAGATTATTAATGACGTACGACTTTTTTATATTTGTTTTGAGTTCAAAATAATGGAAGTAAGTAAACGATCGACTAACTTTCCAATTGAATGAATGAGAATCCTTTGAGTGGGAGAGATAATAAATTAAAAATCCGATGAAATGGAATCTTAACTGAGAGTACCCGAGATACTTTTGAGTATCTATTCATCTATTCGTAATTTATTTGAAAACAACTTACGAACAGAGGAGTATCCTAAACTGCGCGAGATACCAAGATAATAATCCAATAAATGAGAATCTTAATAGTGTGCGAGATACTGACGTAACAAACCAAAAACTGAGAATCCTAAAAGCGCGTAGGATACCAAGTAAAAAAAACGTAACAATCCCATGAAAGAGCCTTCAAGTGCCTGAGATGCTAACGTAACAGAACAATATATGAAAGAGAATCCTAACAGTGCAAGAGATACTGAGCTACTGAGACGTAACAATCGCAAGGAAGAGAATCCTAAAAATGTAGGACATACATACGTTATAATTGATGAGAGATAATACTAAACGTGCATGAGATGCTAACGTAACAATCGAATGAAAGAAAAACAAAAAAGTGCACGGGATACCAAAGAAATAATACAATAAAAGAGAGTCCTAAATGCCGCAAGACGCTAACTTGACAACTTCGAAGGAAGAGAACCCTATAAATTCACGAGGTACCCAAGTAACGATCGAATGAAAGAGAATTCTAAAAGCGCATGAAATACTATTGGATAATTCATTACTTGACGAAGGAATTCCGCATTAAATTGCACGCGAAAACCTATATCACACAAAATCGCGAAGCGATCAGTGCGATATCGGTTTTCAAGTGCAATTTAACGCGGAATTCCCGAGTCAGGTAATCAATTTTCCTTGAATCGCATAACTGAATGAAAGTAAGAAAACAAGAAATTAAATCGGCACTATTATTGTTTGTTTTTATCCCGAGCGCGCGCTCTAGAAAGCCATTTTAAAGCCAACTGTCAGAAGTGTCATTATGTTAGCGAATAGAAAGCAAGGTTAGTCGTACACGTTTGAACCTTCGACAATCTTATTTGTACCTCGTGCTTGATTTTACATTAATTTTCGATCAAGCTTCACACTATTTAGGGATAATAGTGGTATTTCACTGGATTTACAAGCCGTTTATCGTTAACATCCTTTTTCAAAATTCCAAATAATTTGCTCGAGAAGGAAAATAATTTATACCTTTTACCCGGCTTTGGTGGCAAACTGAGAGAAATGAAGTGTGCAAATGAATGTACTGATTTCAAGTGCAATAACATCGCAATAGTCCTTTTTACAGTTGTGGGCTTGGTGGCCAAGCCTTTGAACAAGGGTGACCCTGTTGTGATAGACCTGTATCTAGTTAGCATGATAACAAAGAAATTTGCATTTGAAAAGCAGCAACATCTCTATCATAACAAGGTCACCCTTAACCTTACTCTTGTTCAAAGGCTTGGCCACCAAGCCCACAACTGTAAAAAGGACTATTAATATAAGGTAAGTGCCTTGAAGATCAAATAAGTGTATTGATCGATTATTTATTCCTTTAAAACTAAAGAAGTGTTTCATGAAAAGCCCAAAAACTTTCATCTTTTTATTTGAAGAAATTCACTACAGGCGACTGTCATTAGCTGAATTGTTGGGATGAGCATTCGACTAAAAGTTGGAGATATTCACTGGAGAGTTGTTGAACGATACATTGGTGAAAAATCCACCTGGAACTCTTATTGCTAGATCATCAATGCCGTTATTCATTGATATTGTGTTATTGCCAACTACTGATGGAAGTGCAAGGCTGTTGACATAAATTTCTCGCAAAGCTTTAGTGCGTAGACCGTCACTGGCGTTGGCAGCTGTGATAGTCGTAGTGGTACGACTGGAAAACCCAGCCAACTTGCTTGACATCCTTTGTTGTTTTCCTAAAAGATCATGGCTGCAGATGGATAATGAATCCGGGTTGGCGTGAACTGTTAGCTCAGAGATTGTTTTTTATGGGCCGTGTTCACAGGATTTTCTCGCTTTCGGGTTGTCGCGAGCGAAAGAGGTTTTTCATGCCTCTCCAAGAATTTGAAGTTCAATTCAAAACAAGGAAGAACCTCGGCTCACTTTGAAAACGCTTTCTTCGTTTTTGCTCTTTAGAAGGTGACAATAGTTTTGAAAACATTTTAAATTGACTTAGAAACCAAACTTTGTAACAATTGGACGACAGTTGTTGTGCTTAGTGACGTAAATACGAAAAATTTTCACTTAGCCTCGTTTCAACTCGCAATTCCACGCTAAATACCTCGCTTCGTTAACCAATCAGAATGCGAGATTTTATTCAATGATGCGATTCTATCAACAATCCGAAGAGAGAGAATCCTAAATGTGCGCGAGACGCTGACACAACAATCGAACGAATAAGCTAGTTTTGTTAATGAGTAAGAAAACTAGGTTTAGGTCGCGGTCCTGACAATACGCCGAATGATCTTATCAGTATCTATGTTTTTAACTCGGTTAAAGGATTTGCGAAATAATTGAGCTCAAAAAAAAGGTTTTTTTATTTCCTCGCTCTAGGAGAAGATTTCTGGGTGTTAGTAAAACTTTTATTAGTCAGCTAACGAGCTCAAGTTCTAAATCCATAGCTTTTTATGTTAGCACAAGAACTTCAGTTTAAAGATTGTCGCCCAATAATTTCCTTTATGATGAAATCTACCCACTTATTGGAAAGAACTACACACACTCTCTTCAAAATGAAATAAATGAAAACGGAATATTCGTAGTACTAGAGGGCAAAAGCAATAAGGGGAGCTCTCATTAATTTCAGTTTAGGAAAAACTTTTATTTACATGAAAATGGCCCCTTAAAAGCTAGCTTACATGCTTAAAGTGTGCGTAATCACTAAATTTTCATGAAAGTGACATTTTTTTCAAATCACACACGAGTCAACCACACGTAGTAAATCGTACTTGGTAAACCACACATAGTACAAAGCCGTTTACACGGCAGTAAAATCGGGTACGGACGTGTCAAAAGAGGAGTACGGACTTCACATTTTAGACCGTGTAAACAATCCGTACCATGTTTTGGGAGATGGGTACGGACCCGTGCTTTTTCTGGTACGCATAGTAATATGTTTGCCTCTATGAACATCACCAGTGCATCACAAAAAAAGCCATCCTATTGCATTATATTGGTTGAGAAAACTGTGACAGATTGGAAACCCTAATCGTTTCTGAACCAACTGAAGGAAGCGACGAGTGAAGAAGGCAATATGGACAAATAGTACACGCGACCATGGGGCCTGAACGCGACAGGGAGAGTGATCGACTCCGACGCTCGATCCCATAGTTCATAGCGGTCAGCGTGTTAGATTATGATTATAAGCAATAGCAAAACAGCACACAAATCCCAGCATTTGTTTATTTATGTTTTTATTTCTTGCATTTGTTTGTAGCTAAACTAAGCTTGAAAATGCATTAATCAAAGTAATATACTTATACCTCACCACTTACTTGCACGAATGAACAAGGCGTTAACAGTTAAGGCGTTTTACGGAAAGTGTAAGCATTGCCCCGGAGAATATTTCCTCATAATATATCACAAAGATAGTTTCTCCTCTACAGTTTTATGCGTGATCTAGAAGATTTGCAAGCTTATGAGCTCATCTATACAGCAAGAAAGAGTTCACCGCTTCAGGTTCTTACCTCCAGTAATTAAAGCACTTCCAAACAGCCCAATAACGATCCACGATGTTCTAAAATTATTAATGGCTTCCATCCCTCAAACGTAAACGCAAGTTCAACGATACTCCACAAATGCTCCCAAGTAGCTTTCAGTAAACACCTGGTTAGTTCTTTTCGAGTCTAAGTATGCTGATTATCCGCAATACAAATCAAAAGACCGAAATATAAATCGAATATAAAGAATAAACCGAAGGAAAAGTATCAAAACAACATTGGTCAAAACAACCGACGCCAAATTTAGAATTTTCTTGTTATGCAATGACGTTCACTCAAGCTGAAAGAAGACTGGCCCTAGCTGTACTCGGACTCATTCCATGCGCAGCCAGATCCCATCGCTGGGAAATTATCTCAAAATTAGTTTGAATCAGTTATTCACTAAGAGGAAGAACGAGGGTTAGTGTCTCAGCCTTAATATATTATCTGGTCGAGTAAATGGGTTTTGTATGAGCCGACAAACAAGTAAAGAATCAAACTGACACAGACTTTTGTTTGTTGTTTTGTTTCATTCTAGGTTTTACGATATTGAAAGCATCAAATTTTCGACTTGATAAAATTAAGGAAGTATAAAAGTTTTTTTAATGTGCACCTGTTTAAGATTTGATCACCTCCAAGAAATGACGGATAAACTGCCCGGAAATGATTAACATTAGTTGACCAATCTAGACATTAAAGCATCAACAAAGCTAAGGCAAGGTCGTACACCAAATATGCTCATTAGCAAGTTGTATTGATGCAATATTCTTACGATTACAATTCGGATATTCATCAAAATTACAACTTTCTTGATGTGATTGGTTTAAAAAAAAAAGTCATATTTTCCACCAATTCACTCTCCAAGTTGTTATCAGACAGCTCGTTGTCGAACATTTTGTTATCAGACATATATGCTGCTTACCAGACGGAGGTCCATATTGAGAAAAACTGTACCCGAGGTCTAGAATAATGGTACTCTAGACCGAGAGGTATCTGGAAAAGCAAGGATCCTCCTATAATAAAGAATGAAATTGGTGGGCACCCTCCACTTTTAATTCATGCTTTTTACTTTGACCTGCCCTTCCCATTTGAAGTTTAGGGCTTAAGGACCACTGATGTACATACGGGTACATGTTCGTGTTAAAAAACGCTGTTAGGAAACAAACTTTTGTTTAGCTTATTCGTAATTACACATTTCTTTTGCTAAGTATCTTGCTTTATTAGACGAGTGCTGAACTCTTTTTTTACAGTGTATTTCTAATTGTCATTTTTTTTTTTTTTATCTCCGTTTGTAAACAAGATTGTATGAAGTACGAGCCATGAACATTAAGAGTACTCCGGCACAGGTTTCATCGATTCTTGCATAAAAGAGCATGGATGTGTTTTCCCTACAACACTGCAAAATGTATTCACAATCCAAAAGTACAGATATCCCGATTAAAAAATCTTCCAAACGGTACGAGAAGTTCAGAAATGAAGCGCCTTGGAAGATTGCATTAAGTGAAGCGTTTCGAAAATTGGACATATTGATACGGGGAAATGGTTATTTCTATAGATATTAACTCTTTATCGAAGCCTGTAATATAAGATAAGATGCCGTAAAGAGTTGCTATACCATCAAAAAAGTTAGTGTTGCTTGATAGCCGCGTAACAAACAGTCAAGTTTCATGCAGAGTCGATCTCGTTTGGCATACGAGTAACTGCATCTGCAAGCGCTGTTACTTCACTACTAAGAACAGCTCTCTTCTCTAGTCTATGAACAATAATTTACAGAATGTCAGTCATTTTAAAAAAGATTTGAAATCTTTACAATCATAGCCAATTGAAAGTAGGGTGTTTTTTAAACAATAGCATTTCAATTATGGATGGTCAATACATCTTGAAATTTTTATTACTAATTATTAATATATGCATTGGTAAATCTTGTATAATCTTTCTGTGTAGTCATACTTAGGTATTATATAAAATGCTTAGTAGCAGTGATGATGATCAAGATGATAGTAATCGTCAGTGATATGGATGATACTAATGACAATAATTATGATGATGATAATGATGATGATGATAATGAAGTCGACGATGGTAATGATAATGATGACGATGTGCTAATCATTTAAAAAGGTACTCCTCAGCATTTACAACCGATCTTATCCCTCTGCTTCTGTAAATGCGTCAACAGCCGGTAAAAACTAGTTTGTTGAAAGGGTTTTTCAGGTAAAGACTGAAATTCGTGAACGTATGGTCACCGTCATCAACCTATTTCCATGAGGATGGAATACATCCCTAGCTGATTTAGCTAACAGACTAGATTCTCTTTTCTTTGAACTAACTGTTTCATATTCCTTGAATAGCAGATAAGGAATCTTACAATAATTTGTTTTAGTATATACTAAAACAGTGGATAGCGTTGAAGGCGCGCTCTGATTGGCCAGTCAAACTCCGGACATCCTTTGCTATTTACCTCCGAGCAACTCGGGAAAAAATGGCGTTCCGGTTTGCATCCGTGACAAGCGAAGAAATCACTCAATTAACGACGAAGCAGTCCCTGAAAACACAGAGAAAGCGACGAAATTTGGTTTGGCCGTGTTTAAAGGTAATGGTAACCAGGAATTTATCGATAAAAACCAATGAAAAAGTTTTTGTTTACAAATGCAAATTAATCTTGCGTAACCTCACTTGTTCACTTGAAAATCAAAGTTGAATGGTATATTTTACAGAATGGTTTCAAATACAGAGAGAGTTTGCAAAACCATTTGAAGAAATGTCGCTAAACAAATGTCTTCAGAAATTTTATCTATCAGCGAAAAAGCGAGACGGCAGTTTTTACAACAAAAAATCACTTACCGCGATCCGAGCCGCGTTGGATCGTTACGCGCGGGAAAATGTTGGAATCATTGCTGGAATGTATGAATTAAAATCAATTTTTGGTGGTGTATATTATCTCACTGTTTTATTATATACTAAAACAACTATTCACCTCAGTGTCGGTGGTTAGCAGTGGATATTTACCTCGCCGCTTCGCGGCTTGGTAAATATCCACCACTAACCACCTCCACTTCGGTGAATAGTTGTTAAATATTGCGATATCTGTCTACGTAGCCACAGAGAAAACATATCTGAGTTATTTGATTTGAGCATCTTTGATCGGTTTGATCCTAAGCAGCGATTGGCATAATTAGATTCAGCACCCTGGTGCTCTCTAAAACGAATAATGGCAAATTTAGTTCAGGCGAAACTGGTGTACAAAAGAGGCACTGTAATGATCCCTGGACTATAGCTCACATGGAGTCAAAGTTGAGAAAGTAGTGGTCCAAATCTTAAAACCTCTCGTTAATATACTTAAGGACTTTGTTAATGGAGATTTTTTCGTCACGGCCGTACGATGAAAATATGTCCGGGATAAACACCGCAAAATGAACATACTGAGTTTTCTTATTTACCACCAGTTTTATCATTTTGGAGCTGTTGGTAAAAACTTCCAATTCTTAAGTGGATTGGTAGCTCACGAGTTGATCTGCGTCTGATAAATCTCATTATTTCATCTTCCGAAGAATTTTTTGACCCACGATTCCTGTTCTTTTCAATATTATCTTGTGAAGTGATTGTTGCCGAGGAAGGCTCTTCCATTTGATGTGGTGTAGACAACGTTCCTTGGCATGAAGTTTCATGATTCTTCTTGAGGGACAATTGGCTGATCACATAAAGCAGTTTTACATCTTGTCGTTGATCTTCCGTTGCGAGATTATTGGTCAACACGCCAATCCTGTCAAACAGATGTTCTAATGAGGAATCCAAATCAAACTCACTTGAAGAATCCTCTTTGATTGTTTCGAGCGTTCTTTTTGAAGATTTTGGACCACTTGACTTCTCCAATTCCAACTTTGCTGCCAAATGTTCTGAAAGAGATTTTGGTATGAGTTTCCTCTTCCCCTTAGTGCTCAAGGTTTCGTCAAACTTTGAGTCGATTCCCTCCAAAGTTTTTTGTAGAGGCAAGTTGTAGCGGTCCTGGGCATTGGAAGAAGCTGTTTCATCTTCTCTCATTGTGTCATTTTGACCAGCATTTTGACGTTGTAGAGGCAAATTGGAGTGGTCCTGGGATTTGGTTGAAGCTGTGTCATCTTCTCTCATTGAGTCATTTTGACAAGAGTCTTCGCCTCGCTTACTAATTCCTAAAAGCTCACTTACTCTCTCAAGTATAAAATCAGCCATCTCAAATTCTTTGAATTGTTTATCAGTGTTACTTTTGACGTCTTCGAAAGAATCGTTCAAAATTGCAACGAAAAAGTTCATAAAAATGAAAGACATCAATGTAAGAAAAGAGATACCGTAGAGCGGACCCAAAAGGCGATTGACTCTCATTAACTCATGAAAGCTCGTTTGGCCCCCAAGACACATGGTAACTTCTGAAAACAGCGTACTTAAAACAGACGAATAACCTTGAATGTGGTCGCCGAATACCAGCATCCCCATCTGAGCGTATGACACGACAATAATGACAAATATCATAGAATAGGACAACAGTAAACTTTTAGAAACACGAAATGAGGACATCATTATGAAGACGTGCGGATTAAAGCGAATTATGTGTAGAAGTTTCAAAGTTGTTAGAAAAACTGCAATGGCTAAAACAGTGGTCTCTGTATGGCTCCAGCTAACGGCTTCTCCAAAACTTACGAAGGCGAAAGGGTTTTTCTTCACCATAGCAGCGAGTTTAAAAATCAGGTTTGACTTTAATATGTAGAAAACCACGACTAGAACCGAACTAATTATTTGTAGAATTTCCACCCAATTCCACACATCTCTAAAATAGGCCCACTTGGTTCGATATAGCTTGTATATTTCTTTTAGTAAAAAGACGAACGCCATCATGATAAACAAGAATTGACAAATCAGGTAGAACTCGTAAAAGCCTGTTTCAGTACTCGTCAGCTGAAGAGTGTCTATCTTTGGAAAAGGATAGCCATATCCAGTAGGCAATATTTCATAATGGTATGCTGAAATTATTAGGTAACCCGTATAAGGACTATAAATAGTGAACTCAAGTAGAACTGCGCGTGTCTGCTGATCAATCCAACCGTATTCTATCAAGTTAGAGATGGCTGCTTGGGCTGTGCTTCTATTGTAGCCTAGATCTGCAACATATCCACCACCATCGTAAACATCGAAGTAACCCCAGCTAGGCGAGTCGTGGAGTTTCTTGCTTGGCACATATTGCCATGGTGCAGGGCATAGGTCGGAAAAATTTGCCCATTCAACAGAGCCGCTGAATGGTCTCCAGCCTGGAAGGTTTACAGGATTTTTATCTTCTTCATTAAAGCTATAGTGATCGTAGCAGCCCCTGTGTATGATGCCTTGTACTATTCTTGGAACAATGCAAGAATCTATTTAAAAAAATTGAAATGTAAATGTAACTGTTTTGAAAATAATCGTCACAATTTTAATTGCTTTGCACATTTTTCTTTCTTGGTGCCGAGGCGCAGATTTCATTGTTCTAGTTAAAGGACTCTACTCTCTTTTTCCTTTACAATTCTTTTATATCTTTTCTTATCCTACTCTTTAATTTCTTTCCTTTCTGTACGATTTAGGTTCTGAAATTTGCATTATAACCAATAAATACAGAAAAATAATGTGAAGTTTGTATCAAATGATCACCAAGATTTTCTCGTTCCTTGTTTCACTGCCTACGACAACTTTTTACAAATTCTGCGTTAATATAATTGAAAGTTCTTAAATTAAATAATGTTATACTTACCCTTCTGTATTCTTAGTTGTCTCAAGCGAGGCATTCCTAAGAGAACAGACATCTTGTTGCCAATGTACTCTTGTTGTTTGATTTTGTCGTTGTTGTACCAGTCGCTGACGTAGACGCCCTCCACAAACTCGACATCAAGCCATTTCCAGAAATACCGTGGATCTTCAGCCTAGGCAAGAAGATGCGTATCAAAATGTGCAGTAGCAATGAACCGATAAGAACGCATACAAGGGAAGGGAGGACGGGGTTAGTGGGAAGGGCCAAGATAACTGAAAATCCTGAACATCTTACGTAATTATAAACACACTAAATTTCAAATTGATTGTAAGTGGCAATATGTGTGAGCGCACGCCAAGTAACATCCAAGTCAGGCCAAAATAAAAGTTGACTTTCCTATAGAAGATTTCCCTTAATTAGATCTTGTAATAAAATAAAAATATGATTGTATCATATCGAGTATAGCTATATTCAAATGCGCTCGGTGGAACCTTCGGAGCAATGACAAAAACCTAAACACGAGATCAGTCCACACAGGACGTAATCTATTGGAAGTTAAATCAAGCCAGAGTCAAGCGATGCAATTGATCTCACCTCTATGTCATTCTTGCTTGGCGCGCCGATCATTATAACTTACAAACAAGTCAATTTACAGTTAACAAAGTCATTCGGTTACCCTGAAATGTAGAGCTACTTACCAAAGAAAATTCGCTAAGGGTATTTTTCAGATCCATAGTCATGAGATATCCGTGGTAACTTCGGCTACCGTAACACACAATGATAAGCAAAACTAAGAACGGAAGATACCCCAGGACCTCTCGCAAAAAGGAAAACATTTCTGACTCTTTCATCCTGTACTCTCTTGCGCGCATAACTTCATCCTCCCTTGGCATCTCCACTTGAACACTATGATTGTTGTTGAAGCGTTTTCTTTCGCTATGCAGTTTTTCTTCAGTGTTTTGGCTAACGGTTTCGGTGTCATCATTATTGCGATACAAAGAAGCGGTTAACAGTATGATAATCAATATCTTCACAGGTTGTAGGACAAAAAGGTCTTGGGTGAAAGATATAGACATTGAGGAAAGCCACTGGTTCGAAATGTCCTTTCCCCATTGCAAGCTGAAGAAGAATGTAAAGACAGAAGACACAGAGACAGTGACAAGGACTAAAAACCAAGCAATGTAGGTAAAGAAGTAAGGGAGCATAAATTTCTTCTTGACATCAGTTTGACTTTGGGAATTTTTATCCAAGTAAGACCTCTTTTCGTTTAGCGTGTTATCAACATCATTAATATCCCCTGAGCTGGTAGTAGACAACTTGTCAGAAAAAGGCGCGGGACTGTTCTTCAGTTTTTCTACGTCGACTTTATTTGGAGTTTTCTTGGCACTCCTCTTGAAAAATGTCATGATCATCAAGTTTACTGGAGTTACTATCAAGACGCTCTCAATTCCCACCATTACTTGCCTCCAGCTGAATTTTAATGGACCAATTTGCAGGGTAGGATCTGGCTCTTTGTCTGTCCTGTAGAACAGGGCATTTGTTAACATCGCAGACAACAGTATACAAAGGCAGGAAGTGGTTCTTTGGACACGTGTGAATCTACTCCTTGGCGGCCTAGTAACAACCGAAAGCCAAACGTGTTCGTCGGAAAAACATCTAGAACCTTGCGATCGCAAAGCATAACTAAACGTTTGCATTTCCTGCAAACGAAGAGGGGTTAGAATCCTGTAAATTTTACCGTCCCCTTTTTCCAGTGCAAACCAATCGTTGCAAAAGAATGTCCATTTTCTACCCGTCTGACGATCCACAACTGTCGCATGAATAAGAAACCATGAAGGATCTTTTCCTGTATTATCATGCCATATGCGGATGTATTCCAGTTCACCCAGTGACATTGGTAGGTGAATTCCAAATGTATCCTCGTTTCCACGCGCCAGTAAAGTCCTCGAGTCTGACATGTTCTTTTGTAAGGCTATTGGCTCACTTTGCGCTTCGCTTCCGTGAATGACGATAACGATTCGAGCATCAGTCCCAGAATTCTTCCACACTCCAGTCGCTAATGTCAGTTGGTATTCAAAGTCATTTGCTTCATCTGACGAAAGTAAATGGAAAACTGGACCACTCTGAGAATCAAATAAATGATGTAACCGGGTTACTTAGATTGGTTATAATTACCAATATATTCAGTTAACGTAATTAGCCGCACAAAGTGAAGAGGCTTTGTAAAATTTACATTTGAAGGCTATCGTCCTTCGACAGGGACATAAAAACGTAAACAAAGAAGCCAAGACCCCTTGAGGATGATGACCTATTGAGTATAAAAGGACGAGATCGAACTGGGAATGAGATTGCTCATTAAAGGGTCGTAAACGCCTTTTGACTGTCAACAATAGTGTTGCGAGATAATGAGGTCGCAATGTTGAATTGCTCTCTTCTTTCAATGTTTGTCCTTTTACACTTTTTACTGATGATCGTGTCACTTCAGACATAGCCTCCCAATACTGCTTAGCATTTGCCTGCGATCGAACACCACTAACAACGTGTTTAGAAGCGTGTATAGGAAACTTCTTACCATTATCACTATTTCTGATGTAACCACATACGCACCAAATCTTCGAGACCATGTTCCTCTTAAAGTTTAGGCAATTATGGTAACAAACTGACTAATTGGAGCTCACACAATGAATACTTCGCCTAATAGTCGCGTCTGATCTTTCATTCTTCAGTCTTACCTTTTTAATATATTTCAAAACTACTTTTATTCTTCCTTGGTTATTGCTACGCTTCTAATTTTCAGGATTGCTTTTGTTGATTTGAGAACTGGCTGTATTTCGCTCTTTACAGAAAAAATATGTCCCGAATTAGAAAGAGAAAGCAATATCTGTCCAAACTATACCTTAGCCTTATCTTGTCTATCATGTTTCCTTGCAAATACTACCACTAAGATGTACAACAGCAGCACTGCAATTATTGTGACAAGGACGGCAACATTTCCTGTCTCGTGGAGGCGCGTTAGTTCATAGAAGACGACATCAAAATCTAGCTTGTTCGGCATCACTAGGACACCTCCACCAAATGACGTCAGATGGTCACACAAACAGTGTAAGGATGAGACATCTGACCCTGGTCCGACCTGCAAAAGGTCAATGGTCAAAGGATTATTTTCAAAATGAAAAGACAGGGGTAACTAGAGCTCCTTAATCAGGATTAAAACGAAATCCCGCCTTAACGAATTTGTGGGGCAAAAATCAGTTGAAATGACATATTTTAGATCAGGTTTTTCACAGTTTATATTTTTGAACAGGAGTTTTTATATCAGCATCTACCATTTGGGGAAAATTTGGCAATATACTGATGACAAAAAATGACGTAATACGGAATGTCTTGAAGCAACTTACCAAAGAAGCTTCTAGTTTTTTTTGACCGATTTTCGGGGTGAACATCATTCAGGGTGATCTAAAAGCAGTCGTTAAATTAAGCATTTAAAAAACTTTTCCTGTAAAAGCCGTCGAAAGAATTTTTCATCTGCCCCATTTACTTGTCTACCATTCAGCTTGTGAGGCAATATTTTGAGGTTTGGTCAGTTTGAAGGTGTGAGAAGAGAGGGTTTTTAATCAAGAGCTATTGGCTTCATGGCTTTTTATCGATCCAGCTTACAAAATTCTGGTACTGTTCAATGTAATAAGGTTGCAATTTGGAAAAGGCGCGAAGACTATATCAGTAAAATGAAAACACAACTAGGGGCTAAAAAATGATGACTTACCAAAGTAATCAGGTTTTAGCAATAACAGACAAACTTACTTTGCATCCCCTTGATAACCAGCGTTCTTCTATACCGTCCCAAAACAGACAACTCTCTTCCAGCAGATTCATTGAGTAATTGACGTCTGTCTTTGGGTCATAAACAGGCTTCACCGTGATATTTTCGGGTCTTAGTGGTTCCTTAACCTCCACACATGATCTCTTTTGGCGGCCTCTTCCAGAACATGACCGCTTCTTACGTCGACTCTGGAGTTCTCCTTCACCCTTCTCGTACTGTATGCCGATATAATATTGTCCCGGTTTGTTCAACTCGTCAGGTAACAAAAGGATGTCGTAAGCTTCATTCCTGCAATGGCTATAAGAATCTTGGGAAGCCTTCAAGCATGAAGGATGCGGAATTTGCTTTGATACATCGTGCTCCGTGACAGTTGGTCGCTGGCCATGTCGCACGAATACTTTGAAGATGGCGTTATCTGTGGTTGGTTTGATCTGAAATAATGGTAGGACTGCTGCTCAAGATCTTTAATTCATTGAACTGACTTGACGAAAAACCATCCTAGTCTCAAAAACTTTAAAGTGAGTGTCAAAAGTGATCCACGGTTGCAATGTGATGGTTTTATTTTGATTGCATTGATCGAAAAAGGTGACACCGTCCCCTCAACGAATAACGTAAAAAAAAAAAACCAAAGCCAAACCCTTCTTGCTCATACGCACTATCTTGCAGTTCTGGTCTTTTGCTTGTCATTAGGTTATTATTGACCCCTTTCTCTATTCTGTTTTTTTTTTCCGATTTCTTTTATGCTCACATTGGTTCGGGTTCATGAAACTTATGGAATGCGTGTTTGCAGTGGGTAAATCCCAATTTGCATCCTTTACCCTTACAGTACCTTAAAAAAAGACATTTTTTAATCTTTTCTCCCAACCAAGACCTCTCTGATGTTCGCCCCTACGCTCTGCCATAGGAAAGATGTTGGTCGTAATCCCATCGCACCCTCCCTCTGGAGGAGCGTGTCCTTTTATTCTCTCGTGCAAATCAGTTTCTTGTTCACTATAAAGTCATACATAATACTTACTCGAAATCGTACTGCACTACCGTCTGCATGCGGCAAGTTCACTACATGGTACTGCATCTTTCCTTCGCTACTGGGTTTAGCAAAGTACAAGCCACTTTCCTCAGGTGGAAAATTACCCTCGCGTGGAATCTTCATCTCGATATATTCATCACTATCTTTCACCGATAAAGTTTGTCCTTCGTGGTTTTTGATGGTCAAGCTAAGGACGTGAGAATCAACACGGGCAGCACTGACGTCCCACGTAAAGGGATTGAATGTACTCAGAGTCATCTGATAGAGAAAGATAAAGCATGTGTTTTAAAACAGCATTTTACGTCGATGCTAGCACAGAAGTGATGTACAGAACCTTTGAGACATATTTTGTGAAAGCAACAGTTTTGATTTTTCCTGCTTCTTTCGTTTCATTCACCTTCGAACCCTTCCATCCGCTCCACATCCCTCTTCAACCTACCCCACGTAGCGTCTCTCTCTCTCTCTCTCTCTCTCCACCTCCTACCTAATGCTGACTTTCCAGAACTGCTAATGGCAGTCGATACCAGAAAATATTGATGAACATTTTCTTGTGACATTTTTTTTTATGAGATGGGAAAGGTACCAATTATTTTTAAGAACCTCAGAAGTAAGCCATAGAAGTTTAAAAAATTCAAAACTAGTGGAAAATCTCGATTTTGTTACCACACTGTCGATATACTCAGCATCTCTCGCTTTCTCATCGGTTATGGCGCTGAAGGCAAATTTGAACTCCCCTACAGAAGGATCGTCTGTAAAATTTGTTGCTGTTTCCAATGATCTGGGACTGAGTCTGTTAAGTACCATACTCAAGGACTGTGTTTGTACGCGGTTAGGCTCCTGATCCACGAGCATTTTGGATAGGAGAGCAACGCTTACATCATCAATAAGTTTCGCTGTGTCTTTGGAGACGTTTTCACTCTGTTAAAACGAAAAAAGAGATTGAACAGTAGTATTTTTTTTGTATCTCGGACCTCGCGTGAGAAGCGAGGTCCGAGACAAGCATCGTGAGAAAGAGAAAAAGGGAAAGGAAAGATGAGATGCGATGAGAATGAACGAAGCAATAAATGAAAGATTAAATGTCGATGGATGGATAAGTGGATCAACAAATAGATGGAAACTTTCTAAATGAATGAGTTCATAAACGAGCGGACGCAAAAAGATCTAAAAAGGCTGCAAAACGAAACAACGGAAGAAACCCAGAAAAGGAACTCAGAGAAAAAGGAACCCAGGAAACAATGATCGATTGGATGAATTCATCTAAAAATAGTCTGTAAACAATAACACGAGGTATTCACCTTGGACTGCGTTTCCGATGTCTCCGCTTTTTTATCGATCACACTCGCCTTCTGAGAAGCAGAGTTAAGAATGTTACCCAGACTCAGTACCAAGTTTTCCCCACCTTGTTCAACTAGGACGGACTCTGAACCATAATCTTCATTGGTCTTGCTTCGTAACAATGACGTCATAGATTTTAAGGCTTGCAGAGCAAGATCCTAAAAGATAGATGGATGATTGTTTTCAGAAGTGTTACAGTCTCTTCTCCTTTCAGGAAATCATATAATTGAGACAATAACACTTCTTGGTGAAGTTCGTTTAACATTTAACTGTAGAGCATCGTTCAGAATTGGATCGTTAAGCACTTACATACCTGCGTATCAGAGGTCACTTCGCTAGGTTCCAGTGTCGCTCGTGCGATCACAGACGTCACTTGAGTCAAGGATTGTAAATTACTTACTTCAATACTTGACACACTTTTCATTATGGAGTTTTTGATCTGTAGGGAAATATGGACATACCTTTTAGCTTAAAGTTAGATTCCACCTTCCCCTTGGATCTTTTATTGCCCCCCTCCCCCATCCAACCCACTTTCAGTATCTCCTATGGGAAAAAAAGTTTCATGGAAACAAAGTATGGCGCTATAGGTAAAACGAGGTCAAAACATTTTTCAACCAAATCGACAGTCCTTCTCCCTCTTTGGTGAGAAAAAATTAAAAAAAGAGAAGAGAAATTAAAGTCTCAAAACCTACAGACTGGTTGTAAAATTTAATTTAGTTTAATGACATTCCTTTGCTTGTTTGAGCATATCCAAATTTACGAAAATTCATGTGATGCATAGCCTTTCTTAGTGGACTTCATAAAAAAACGTCCAGTGAGCAATGACTTGATTCTTGATCACTTCCGGCCAAGCTCGCGAAACATCAGTCATTGCTACCCACAGCAGTTCTTCTCAGGGCTTACCTCACGCAGACGTTACGAATACACGGTCACAGTTTTGTTGAGAGGATAACAGACATGAATGCACAATGTACCTAATACATAAATACCTCTATCTTGTCCTCAGAGGACGTAGAATTTGATTCCTCTACTGTTCCTAACACAGCATTTGCTAATTGCGTGGCACCTCTAACATTCCCTGACTGAACCAAAATGTTAAACTGACTACTGTTTCCAACCGCAAGTTCAATGAGACTGTCGTTGGCAGGTGGCGGTTCGACCTAAGAGAATGATAATGTCACATAGGTTTCCTATCAACAAATCTCCCTTTGACAAATTACTAAGTCGCGTCGTAATGTTCTAAAACGTGGTATGACATTATAGAGCCGCACAAACTGACCTGTAAGGTTTTCCTGATAGAAAAAATAACGGACAAAAAGGCATGCAATAAAAAAAAAAAAAAACAGAGCAAAAAGCTGATCAGAAGTTATCGGACAGATTATATTCAAAACACCTAACTTTAAAATTTCATTCAGTTGGAAGGCGTGTAAAAAAGCTGCCACATAACTTTTTTTCAATGGAAAATTACACCGTTTACCTATCTCGTGTTTAAGGGAAATACCCATATATGTTCTATCACCTTCCATCCTTAAAGCGTTCGAGTGGATATAAATTCGAATTTTCAAAAGGTTTCGACGTTTTCCGATAAGAAAGGTCTATTTAATCTAGTAAAAAGCCCTTTTTCCGTAGTAAATTTACCTCTAACTCTGTTTACCTAGTCCCGCGATCTCAGACAATGGTAAACATTTTTCTGATGACTTTCTGATATTCTCGTTAGGAAAGTATGGTTTCTATTCTTGTATTTACTCAGTAGAAAAACTACTTTGTAATTTCATACAGAGCTTACAAGTATTCAAACAATCACCTTTATGTGGAGAACAAAGTTGCTGGAAGCCGACAGACTATCTGTTATCATTATTTCAAATGTAATATTATATCCATCTTTCTCCTTTCCAGAGGGAAGCACTGTAGTAACATGATCAGTAGATCCATATTGCACGACAGTGTACAATCCACGGTCCGTTTTGTAATGGAACTGATACGTCAGAGGTTGTTGTGGGTCCTTAAAAAGACAAGACACATGTAAGCTTAGAATAATGTTTCAAACCAGCGACCAATTATCGCCTGTGCCAGGACTTCTTCTCAGTTATATACATTTAGCCTGGGGTGTTGTCTCCATTTCTTCGTTTCTAAGACGTGGGAATTCCTCACTTCTTTTGAAAGAGAAGTGGAGGTATTGGTAAAGTGCTTTTAAATGATGTTGACATTTAATACTGCGCAACAAGGGTCATTCACAAAGAAACTCTATCCACTACAACTTTCATAAGTCTCGCAAACGCTAATGCCATCATTTTTCTTCAATTTAATTTTTAAAGAAAGTAAAGGAAACTACGGGAAGAAAACAGTTACCAACAAAGACCAATCAGATATGGATAAAAACTCCAGTTGAATTGAGGCTTTAATATACCTGTAAAATTGCACGTCAAAGGATTCCTAAAAGAAAGTTGGCAAGTCTTGCTCTTCACATTTTTATTCGTGGTACAGAGAAGTCTCCTAGAAACAAGGAAATTATATCTCTTACCTGCCAATCAATGCATGAAAAAGCGAACGCCGTCTTCAATGCCTGTCCATTCGTCGGGGTCACAGTACAATCTCCTGGACTTGGCGGAGCGTTCACTCTGAACTGATAGGCCGCATTCCCATCGGGTCCGTCATCCTGCGAGACCAAGACTTTCAGTCGATAAAACCGCTCACTTACGATGAGTGGCTGTAGTTGATTTGCTTTGATAATAATACCAGGAAGATCCATGTCAGTCTCTGTCATGTTACGTGTCAGGATATTTTCTTGCAGCTCACTTCCAGTAGAATCTACAATGACAAGCTGCCAGTGGTAGGTCGCTGTCTGACACGCTGGTCCCTTGCATGTCGTTGCGATGCTGATTCTTGTGGAGGCGCTTGCAGTTTTTTCACAGTTAATCAGGCATCTATGATATAATAGAGACGGAGTTACAAAAGGAAGTAGTATCATGGTTGTTGCTATTGTTATTGTTGTTTTAATTTGAGTTACAGGTAAATTGATTTAGTTGACAGAAGCTTTTTCTACCAATATTGTTACTTTATAGGATGATATGAAAAAAAAATTGCTGAGAAATAATATTTTCAATGTCAACTCAATCAGCATGATTAACCCCTCGAGACCTGCTTTCGAGGGCTTCACATCGGCTAGCCCACGTCAAGCCCTCGTGTTTGTCTAACTTTGTGCCCGCGGTACACTGCACCTGGATACCGCACTTGAGTATGTGCACTTCAACAGGCTACTTATATGTTTACTAGCGCAAGCACATCCGATTTCTAAGTCACACACATAAGCTCACATGCGTATTACCTTCTTCTTTGCCCTAGATTTGTGCCTGCAATTCAACTGTCCGCGCATGTTTGAAATAGCACATTGTACGGACTGAAGGTCGTACGGTCACGTGAAAACCAAATTTTTCGGCTTGATAGGTTACCAATTTTGATTGTAACAGTACTTCGCTTCACGCGCTGCGCGTGCTACGAGCTCCGCTTTTACGTTCACTGAAACTGCAAGCGGTTTTGTATGAATCCCTCTGAGATTGATTTCCTTATAGTTATGTTTAGGATTGTGGCTAAAAGTTTGACAATACAGGTTTGAGGATTGAGGTGTTATCATTAAACGGCACCAATCCATTTAAAGATAGGAAAGGTTCGTTTCCAACAGCCAAGAAATTTTACAAGAGACTATTTCTTACTGTTTCTTACCGCATTGTCACTTGTGGTGGATTACCACTGACAATCTTAATTTCTTGAGTGAAGTCGTCCTCTCTGTCATCCTTTGTGACGATAAGCTTGACGTCATAGAACTCACCTACAGTCATAAGACTAGTTTCCAGGCTCACTACCGTACCGTTGGAGTTTAGTTTCCCCACACCGGTTCCAAAACATCCACCCTGACCAGGACCCAAGGAACTGTGAATCACTGGTAGCGAAGCCAACGAAACATTGGGAAAGTGCTCTTGACGTTTCTTACACAACCATGTGAAATGCATGGATGTATGGTCACCACTCTCAACGTCTGGATCTTTAGAGGCTAAACCGTCCAATAAAATAGGATCACCCTTTCCTCGTGTAACCTTGTTCCCTCCTGCAATGTCAGCTATAAGTTTAGACTTGCTAATTTTGAAAAATCCCAAAATACTGCTTGTTACAGATGGCTGATTTGAATAAGCTGCTCTAAAGTCCACGTAGTACTGTCCGTAATCAAGTGTTCTTTTTTGCAGGGTCCATTCTGTAATTCTTGAACCCAAGAGAATTTTATTCTGTATTTCGATGTTTCCTGAAGCTTTTATGTCAAATTTGAGTAGATACCACGCAAACTGTAGCGCTTGTGAAGAATTACACTCCGCTTTTCCGACAGTGGCCTGGATGATAAAATTTTTGGAACGCAGAATGGAAAAAGCAGATTGTTTGGCTCTTCTCTCTGGTAAATTTGTTATACTAACTTCTGGAGGAATGCAAGATTTATCTGTGAAAGAAAAAGGTATGCTAAAGAATTCTGAGATATTTCATGTCGCTTTACAAGGTTACGGTCAGTTTATATTGTAACAAGTCACCTAACAACAACAACTTTGGGTGGAAGGGAGTACTCCTCTGAAGAATCTATGCTGACATGAGCTACCCAGAGGGATCTAGTCTTTGCGCCGTTTTCTGACTCAAAACGGGTATGGTGCACATATGTTAGCCATAGTGACTACTTTAGTATGAAATCGTGTTTGTTTCTTAAAGGAACGACAAGAGCGTGTTGAACTGACTAGTGAATTTCGCCAAATCTGACTTGGCATTGGTGTCAGGTCTCCAAAATAGAAAGAGTTTTAGAGGCCAGTTCCGAAAAGTGCATGCTGTGGTTCAAAACAGACTCGAGATTGAGAAAACAGAGAATAGAATTCCTTTCAAAGATTGTTGACAATCCCCTCACCTTCCTATCAAAAAAGGAACCACGTGACAACGACAATAACGCTACCGGTAAATAGCATTAGCATTGACATAGACCAACTTAGATATCGAAATTGATACATTGTATTACTTGAAGGAGTCAGTAGCGTACCTTCCACACCCCAGTAAAGCGCAGTCCAAGGTATGTTCCCCAGTTTTCCTGTCTTGTTTAATTTGTTTATTTCCTCGTAAACCTTTGATGTGTTATATTCATCGTTAAGAGTTAAAACAGCAGTTACTTCCACGCTTCCAGGTCTGTTAGATTAAGAAAACAGAAAGAAAACATAACGTATGAATCAAAAAGGACGTTCTACATTTACAAATTGATAGAAATTGACCAAACAAAACTGGCGAACTCAGTTGGAGCTTTTAGCGAACAACGGTACGCCAAATTGACTAAGGAGTTTCTTCGAACCAGATCCAAGGCATTCAACTGATGATAATGAATTTTACTCAAGTTTTCAAAGCATAAACGTCATCCATCAGCAACAGTCCCTTTAAACCTTTTACCCTGTAGTGTTTGCGTGACCTCAGGGAGTTATGCAAAGCGGGAACTTGGTTTATGTGACTCAGAGAGCGTGTGTGCGGTGATCGAGACTGAGAGTGCGGAGGTACTTTGTGTTGCTTGCCTTCGGGACTCAGTGAACATTTAGAAATATTACAGACACCCAAGAGTGACATGGATTTAACTTCTCTTAACAACTTAACCCCTGAATCAAACATTAAAGTCACCAGCACAAAGGAAATGATCTCCAGCTGAAGAAACTCTTGATTGTTAAACAATTTCTCCTCGTCAATACCTCATGAAATTTATATAGCCAACAATTTGGAGAATATGCATACTAATGTTAAGGTGTTCAGGGGTAAGGATTACTTTCATCGAGGCTATATCACACCATCGGCTGTTACTCTGCCAACACCAAACATGATAATTAAGTCAAATATTCGAAACCTTCCACTCCAAATAAAAACTTTGGTCTTTATACATGCAGAAATACAACTGGTCTTACCTAATAGACAGGATCTTGACACTTGTAACACCATGTGGCCCAAGATGCGATAAAATCTGGGAAAACATCACGATAGATAATAACATAAGTATAAGTCGTGACTCTATCGTATACACATGTTGAAAGATTAACTTTTTACCGCGTACTTTTTCAGGGCGTTTTCCGTTTAACATTAGAACTAACACCTCATGAATACCCAGGGGACAACGCGGAAAATGCGTGGGCATATTTCAGACGGTGGGACAGTAAAAAAAATCGAAACTGCGCTGCTTCCGCGCATAAAATAAAGGGGATTTGCCTTCCAATTATTGTTTATACCTGCAAGAGCCACTTAAAATACATGATACATTGTCCACCCAAAAATATAAATCTAGAGCCAATTACAGCTGATCCCTGTATCCCGACCACAAGCGTTAAGCCTGTTCCTAATTCAAATGTCAGTTACAGATGAGCTAATTTGGTGAGAATATAGAGCAGTCTGACTGAGATGGTCTTTTTCTCTTCGAGAAACCAATCTTGCCTTACCTCAGATGTAACGTTTTCTTCGATACGTTTATATGTTGCAGAGGTGTCGTTGAAAAGGTCGAAGTCGAAATTGACTTTTTTCAGCAAAAAGACAAATCGCAAAGGTGTCACTAAAAGAAAAGCATTTTAAAATGTCTATGCTTTGAAGCATTAAAGTAATCGTGCTGATTTAAGTAACTATTAACGAGAGTAATTGAGTTTTAGAACTACTAGAACGCTTGGAAAAAGGGAAAACAGTCATGACAAAGCTAAATGGATCACTCTTGCCAGCAGTTAGGTTTTTGAGTGTCGAAGGCATGAAGCAGCTCAGACATTTCTTCTCTAGGCCAGCGCTCCTACCTCCCTTCTATCCTATCCTTTAAAGTTTGGCGGAGCAAACGTCAACCACGCCTTTAAAAGTTTTCTCTCTAAGTTCAATGATCAAAATTTTCTCTCTCTCTGTTTTAGTAACTTCTTACCTTTTCTTAACGGTGGCAGTATAATTGCTGTTGAATGTTGAGGTGAGTAAAATTTACTTGAAACTGCTGTTTCTTGGGCGGTGAAGCTGGTTGAATTTTGTTCGTGTAAAGACGAATGAACGTTAAATTCTATCGTTTTAAATTTCTGCTGGGAAGAACTGATTGCAGGCAGAAAAGTAAAAGGGTTCGGAGTCGCTTCGTTCTCAATTGTGGATGTCGGCGTCTTCGTGAGTTTATTTTCTGACAACACTGTTAGGTTTTGCTGTATGGTGGAATTTACAACTAGTAATGGTGTTGCAAAAAGTCCAGAAGAGTTCTTGTTTTGCAGCCCTAGAATCGTTGTGAATCTCTGTTCTGCGGTTAAATTTGCTTCAGGAAGGACTGATGGTAGTTGGTAAGTGCGTATGGAACTGTTTTGAGGAATAAAAGTTGTCGGTTGTACAAAGGAGCTTGGTTGAGATTCAGTGGATGTCGGTCTTAGGCCAAAAAGACTGTCTTCAGAAAATAGTTTCACAGCTGATTTTGTTTGATCAACAGGTGATGATGGTTGTTCAGTAGAATTGCTTCGAAGATTCAAAGACGAAAGTTCAAGAGAAAAATTCTGCTGAGAAGCAGATGTCGAAATCTGCCCAGTGTTGCTCTTGTAAGGTATCAAAGTTGCATTTTGAACGTTTGAGTCAGCATCAGGAAAATCGGTTGCCGGTATTCCATGATATATCAGCGTTGTAGGTTGCTGCTTAGAAGCTGTTTCGCTCTGGGGGGTAATGGATAGTGGCTGCTCGGTATAATTATATTTTGGATTCAAAGATGCAAACTTTGTCGTAGAATACATCCTAGTTGACGTTGTTGCTAACTCTTCAGAAGAACCATTTTGAGACAGTGAAGATAGTGCTTGTAATTTTGGAGTTGAGTTGATGGAAGGTCCATCTGTTTCCTTCTGTTCCAAAATGCTGCTTTGAGAAAGCTGAGCAGAGGAACTAGAGTGAGATGAAGCAGTTATTGGCTGTCCATTGGAACCATTTTGAGCCAGAAAGACGACATTTTGCGTTTGTGAGGGTAAACTTAGCTTATCCACTGGTAAAGATGTTTGAACAGAGGAACTGTTTGAAGAAACCGTAGATTGGACCTTGGCAGGGGCGCTTTCGTAGGATTTAACGGTCGCTGGTTTCCCAAAGTAGTTACTCCGAGAGAGAGAAGTGCTATTGTGTTTATCCTGTGCTGGGAACATCTGATCAACTGCAGATGATGGCTGACTAACCAAATTGTTTGATTTTGTTTGATCAACAGGTGATAATCGCTGTTCAGTAGAATTTCTTTGAAGATTCAAAGACCAAAGTTCAAGAGAAGAATTCTGCTGAGAAGCAGATGTCGAAATCTGCCCAGTGTTGCTCTTGTAAGGTATCAAAGTTGCATTTTGAACGTTTGAGTCAGCATCAGGAAAATCGGTTGCTGGTATTCCATGATATATCAGCGTTGTAGGTTGCTGCTTAGAAGCTGTTTCGCTCTGGGGGGTAATGGATAGTGGCTGCTCGGTATAATTATATTTTAGATTCAAAGATGCAAACTTTGTCGTAGAATACATCCTAGTTGACGTTGTTGCTAACTCTTCAGAAGAACCATTTTGAGACAGTGAAGATAGTGCTTGTAATTTTGGAGTTGAGTTGATGGAAGGTCCATCTGTTTCCTTCTGTTCCAAAATGCTGCTTTGAGAAAGCTGAGCAGAGGAACTAGAGTGAGATGAAGCAGTTATTGGCTGTCCATTGGAACCATTTTGAGCCAGAAAGACGACATTTTGCGTTTGTGAGGGTAAACTTAGTTTATCCACTGGTAAAGATGGTTGAACAGAGGAACTGTTTGAAGAAACCGTAGATTGGACCTTGGCAGGGGCGCTTTCGTAGGATTTAACGGTCGCTGGTTTCCCAAAGTAGTTACTCCGAGAAAGAGAAGTGCTATTGTGTTTATCCTGTGCTGGGAACATCTGATCAACTGCAGATGATGGCTGACTAACCAAATTGTTTGATTTTGTTTGATCAACAGGTGATAATCGCTTTTCAGTAGAATTGCTTTGAAGATTCAAAGACCAAAGTTCAAGAGAAGAATTCTGCTGAGAAGCAGATGTCGAAATCTGCCCAGTACTACTGTTGTAAGGTATCACAGTTGCATTTTGAACGTTTGAGTCAGCATCAGGAAAATCAGTTGTTGGCATTCCATGATATATCAGCGTTGTAGGTTGCTGCTTAGAAGCTGTTTCGCTCTGGGGACTAATGGATAGTAGCTGCTGGGTATAATTATATTTTGGAATCAAAGATGCAAACTTTGTCGTATTAGAATACAGCCTAGTTGACGTTGTTGCTAACTCTTCAGAAGAACCATTTTGAGACAGTGGAAGTAGTGCTTGTAATTTTGGAGTTAAGTTCATGGAAGGTCCATCTGTTTCCTTCTGTTCCAAAATGCTGCTTTGAGAAAGCTGAGCAGAGGAACTAGAGTGAGATGAAGCAGTTATTGGCTGTCCATTGGAACCATTTTGAGCCAGAAATACGACATTTTGTGTTTGTGAGGGTAAACTTAGCTTATCCACTGGTAAAGATGTTTGAACAGAGGAACTGTTTGAAGAAACCGTAGATTGGACCTTGGCAGGGGCGCTTTCGTAGGATTTAACTGTCGCTGGCTTCTCAAAGTAGTTACTCTGAAAGAGAGAAGTGCTATTGTGTTTATCCTGTGCTGAAGGTATCTGATCAACTGCAGATGATGGCTGACTAATCGAATTGTTTTGAAGTGCCAACGATGGAAGTTTGGCAGAAGAACCCAGGAGTGGAGTACTGGTTATTGGCTGACTATAAGAGGTGCTATTTTGAGCAAGAGAAGTGCTAATTTTTTGTTCAAGAGTCGAAGGTAACTGCATCACTGATAGTAACAATGGCCGACTAGGGTAACTGTTTTGAGATATTGAAGTTTGAAGCTTTGATGAGGATCCTTTGAAGGATGTAATGGTTACTGATTGTCCGGAGGACTTTGCTGGAGAAATGGTATTTTGATGTCTTAGAGATGTAGCTGGCTGGTCCAATGATGTTATTTTCTGACCAATGAAAGTATTTTGAAGTATCAAAGATGAGATTTGGTTGGAGGGACCTTCATCAGCTGTACTAGTTATTGGCTCCTCATAAGATAAGGTATTTTGCTGTTCCTGAGTTAGATTTACCTGGTCCACTGACAATGATGACTCACCCGAAGAACTGTTTGGAGCAATCAAAGACCCAATCTGTGAAGAAGGATTCAGCTGGGATACAAATATCGGTGACTGTTCAGTCGAACTGTTTTGATGATATGAAAGTAATGATTGTGGAGCTGAATTAAGATAACTTACAGATGTTATTTGGTTCTCTGTAGAACTATTTTGCTGTAACAGTGTTGCCGGCTGTACGACTGAACTAGCGATAGGAGCAACAGTTGTTGACGCTTCTGGTACTCGGTAGATAGTTTGTGACCAGAAGATCTGTGAGAGCTCTACTTGGATCTGTGTTAGTGCTTCCGTTGTTGTCTGCTGCTCATCAGTTCTGTATATTGGTGTCAAGGTTGTTGATGTTGTTGTGATTATTGCAGCTAAGTCATTTCCCTTGTCACCTGCTGATGTGCTACTTGAAGGAGTCAACGATCTAAGTGCTGATGTTAATGATTTCTCAGTATAACTGTTGCGATAAACTACATTTGTCGGTTGATATTGTGTAGTTGAATAGACGTTAGGCAGAGAAATTACCTGCACTTCCGCAGTACTCGAAGGTATAGCTTTCTGTTCTTCAAGGGAACTAATCACAGAAGCGACTTTTGTTGTTGGGTATGGTGCTTGAAGGATAACGGCAGCGCTTGATGTATACCCAGAAAAACTCGTTTGAGAAATCATATGCGCTGGCTGCTCTGAAGAACTCTTCTGAGACTGTGTTGTTATTTGCTGTTGATTTCCGGTGGAAGTGTTTTCAGAAGCAACATTTAACGTTTCTGGTGATGAAATCTGATTGCGTGTAGCCTCAGTTGCGTTGCTTGTGGGATCGTTTGTAACGGCCGCAAGTATTGCTGGTTGATAATGCAGAGTAGTCAACAGAGGCTGCGCCGTTGCTGATTCCTCTGTGTCCTGTGCCCTTGATACAGTTGAGTCGGAGAGCAGAGCTGTATACACTTGATGTACATTAGTTGTTGGGTGTTCGGTGGAACTTAAATGAGACCTTAAATTCGCCGTTGCTTGCGTAGTAATCTGTGTTGAAATGAACCGAGGTCTTGTAAAGAAGAACATCGTCATGAGAACGTAAAGTCTGCGAATCAGGCAGGCCATGACTCAAAAAATTAGCTGCTTGTCATCAGTTGACCGTTCTGCTACGAAGAAAAAATACTTCATAGTTAGAATTCGAAGGAACTTTCGGCTTTCAGTATAAAACCTTGAAAGACTTATAGGTAAAAGTGCTAGATGAAGAATATGAGCGAATTAAATTGATAATGTAAAACGTATTCAAGGGAACAATAAAGAAAAAGTGGGTGAAATTAAAATAAAAGGGCATTGTTTCAGCAAAGCTCGGATCAATGTTTTCTTCTAGGCATTCAAATCTGGCCATAATACTAGAAGAGTGTTTAAATTTCTTTTCGCCAACTGTCCCTAGCGCTGCATCGGTAGTGCTGAAGAATATCTCCGGATATTAGGCAGGTAAGCCACTCGGTGTTATACAGCTTTTTTTGCAAGTCTGGTAAGCGGCAGGTAATTGCTAGCGCGACCTACAACATGTTCTTGCATTCGAAATCCAGCTGTCCGGGTCAAATGAAATTATGGAAGCAATTCTTTCCTGACCTGTCTAAACACATGAGTCGAGAAAGTTTTCAATGTGTTATCAAAAGAATGATCTCTGAAGTCTAAAGAATAACGTGTAGATAAACTAGGATTTCATCTTGTTTCACCAGATAAACGATCATAGAAAATATTTTTGCTCCTTTCTGATTCCAAACTCAGCACAGCTTATCTTCTGAAATTGGATGGGAAAGCTTCTCGTTTATGAAATTATGTTTTACGACATACGTCCCACATTCTTTGTTTAATCATTAGCAATGTTAAGTTATAATTGCCAACAAACAAAAGAGACTTGAAAAAGCAATCGAAGCTAACAGCTTTGACTACTCCATTAAAGTTAAAGAAAACTATTTTTTGAGCAATTGGTCACCTCCAATGATCCAGCTGTAACGTTAATTATAAAAAAATGTTTAGGAAGCTGCACCACTAAATGCATACGAGCGTACTGACATTTTAAATTAAGAAAAAGCCCAATTGCAAGGAAGGACACTGTTCAATTATCCATTTCAGTATAGAGGTAATCGACTGGAAATGCGGATCAATTATTCAAAATTAACTGTTTTTGAGCCTGGATTAGCAATGAAATTTAAGACAACATCGAGTGGCTATACAAAAGAATGACCAGATGATCTCGAACTTATCGTGATTTATCCAAATTCTTGTTGATATGCGCTTATCTACCTACGTACCGTTATCTCTTCCCTAGAAAATTTAAAATTAAATTATGTATTTTGTTCGTGAATAACAAAGTGGTTTTTGAAATGGCCGTTAGTGCGTGGAATCTTGAGTTAGTTTCGTTCTCTCTCAAAGCAGTTATTTCTCGCAACTTTGTTAGCTATTTCGTTATGTATTATTCCAATTTCGTCTGACCTAAACCATCCTCGGTAAACAAATTAAAGAATGCATCAAAAGTGAACGAAAACAGATGAGCATAAGCTTTGCACCGGAAAATTCTCAATAATAATTGATTTAACGAGTTCCGTCCTTGCTTAGAGAGTGAATGCCTTAAGTGTGTTCTGCTATGTGTTCTGAGCAATATTAAGTCATTCATCTATCTCTACAAGGACGGAGACACCTTTTGCACGGTTTCGTTTCGCTCTATCTTGCCAGAGCATTGATCATGAGGGCGAAATGTCCACACTTCATTTGATAAAGATTGCATTTATTCTGTACGACATGTGTCACATAAACCTCGATATCCCGATAACCTTTTCACCAAAAGCAATAATGGAACATAGTGTCGTCAGCTACCCGTCATTTTAACGCCAATATGAAAGCAGTTACTCGGAATAAGAATATTTTTCTAACTCGGGAGTGAAACAAAAGTTACCCGAGGCCGTTCATTCGTAACGTCAAAGCGTCATGTCTGAACCAGTCCTACTAGAGTAAACTCTTGACTATAGAAAAGTTATGTTTAACTGAAGTCAGATGAACCGTTGATGAATCTAGAAAAGATAGAAGTTAATGTGCTCCACGATACCTTGATCTCTAAGTGATCTTTCGCGACTCCAGTGAACACTTCGTTATCCATTAAAATCTGTAATCATGCATAATGGCCATGTTTGCACCAGATCGAGTTCGTAGACAAAACACCCACTTAGGTCATAAGAAAAAAATTTCCTTTTAGATCTGTATCACATGGAATGATGACAAATGATGTGTGGAGCCCTCGGGCACCCTGCATAAACTATTTAAGAAACCGTTCAGTGGGGAGTCATCACTAGCTAGCTACATCTAGTATACAGCATATTTCCGCTTATGCCAACACATAACACACAGAGAGTAAAAGTTGCCTTAAGACTGCATAAACTTAAGTGTAATCATTAGAAAGGGACGGTTCCTGAGATTGTATGCCTGCGCCTGATTTTTTTTTGTATGATAGAAAACTTGTCTCAAAACAAGTTTTCTTTTTAAATTAAAAAAAAAAAATGTTCCTTAACTGATGCCACTGGCTCGAGACTGAAAGAGGCATACGGGGTTCAAATTCCCAACCTCCCGCTGATAATTCGGTTGAAGGTGAACCACACCTCCGTGACGTCATTTCTTGCGACAAGAAGAGTCACTTAACATCACTTTCTTACATAACTAGCCTATTCAGTCGGTGACGTAGTGCGGCCATCATTCAAGGTCATCATCATCATCATCATCTTTATTTGCCTTATTTTAACAATTAAAAAAATAGTTAACCAAAGCGATAACAGTTAGAAGGCGAGGAGACCCAAGAAGCCACCAGGCTTATGGGAGAGCCACCTCACTTATAATAATAAATTAAGTAATGAAAAAGTGCTGCGAATGTGCGGCTTGGCCAATTCAGTGATTATTTAATTAAAAACTCTTGCAATTTTGGCTTTAAAGCTGAGAAAGTTTGACGAACGAGTGACTGAAATTGGGAGAGAGTTCCAAATTTTAAGGCCTTGGTAGAGAATTGTAAACTGCTTGGCATTTGTACGGCACAAATGCGTTCGATAATTACTGGCAGTTCTGGTACCATAGTTGTGAATTTGGCTATTCCTTACAAAAACATCGAGAAGCAATGGGGGCAATAAGTTATTTTTGAAATAAAACATAAATTTAGCGATTTCAAACGTATTGACTTGGAAAATATCTAAAATTCCTAGTTTAGAGAATAAAGGGGCAGAGTGGTCTCGATAGTCAGAGTTGGTGATAGCCCGCACAGCTCGCTTTTGCAAATAATAAATTCTATTTAAGTTAGATACGTATGTTGACGACCAGACGGAGTTACAATGGACGATATAAGGAAAAACTAGGGTGTAATACAAAGTGAGTTTGGTTGCAGAGGATAGGGAAAAGCGAGACCTAAATATAATACCTATTGATTTAGTGATTTGTTTACATACATGGCTGATATGGTATTTCCAGGTTAGATGATTGTCAATATAGACCCCAAGGAATTTAGTTACATTAGCTTGTTGTAGGGGTTTACCTCCAAAGGAGAGAGAAATGCTGGAGTTAAATTTCCTCTGTCTGGGTTTAAAAATTATATAGTTGGTTTTCTTTACATTAACTGAAAACTTGTTACATTTTAGCCAAACGCCAATGTTTTAGAGTTCATAATTAAGTATAGATTCTAAGCAATTTAGATTTGAGTGAGAATAAAAGATACTGGTGCCATCAGCGAAAAGTTGAGGGGCTGATAATTCAGAGGCATTAGGAAGGTCATTAATGTATATAAAAAACAATAGTGGGCCTAAAATCGAACCTTGAGGGACACCACACTTGATGGTTTGCATCGGAGAGCAAGCTTGATTGAATTGGAGAAATTGCTAGCGGAAAGAAAAGTAGCTTTTAAACCACTGCAGAACCACGTCACGGATACCATAGTGCTCCAATTTGGCAAACAAGAGTTGGTGGTCGAGAGTGTCGAATGCTTTGGAAAGATCTAGGAAAACACCCACCGTTGTTTGGTGTTGGTCGATTGCAGATGCAATTTTGTTTACCAAATGAATTAGCGCGTGCGATGTTGAGTGATTTTTTTCGAAATCCGAACTGACAGCGGTAAACTATATCGTGTTTTTCGGCAAATTCTACTAAGCGATTGTATATGACTTTTTCGAAAAATTTGGAAAAATTTAACAACGAAGAAATAGGTCTGTAGTTTACAAAAAAGCTAGGATCCTCTGCCTTGAAGATGGGAATGATTTTAGCGATTTTAAGTTTGTCCGGGAAAATGCACGGGAAAAGGTATCGCTTGAAGCTTGATAATTATAATTCTAGAAAATTGAAAAAGGGAAATTCAACAATAAACAAAAAACATGCTTAAATTGTTCTTTGAGCCATCTGTTTTGGTGAGAGGAATAGGCTTGCAATTTGCAAATTTTTACCGAAATGTCACACTCTCCACTGGGATTCGAGCACAGGAGCTCTGCTGTCATAAATGCGTGGAAAACATTCTTATCCATGGATATTAACTGACTAGCTTTTTTAAAAGCCGAGTCAAATGTGTGCAATGTTTAAACGCAGCATGTTGCAACGCTGTTGGATCGTATTGTGAAGGAGCTTAATCATGTTGCAATTGCTGCTAAAGAAATTAAAATTGGCTTCCTATTTTTTAGCTCGTCTAGGTTGCAGTTTTGTTCGCACTTTGCGTGATGTAGTGAAGCAGCGAAAACGAGCAATGAGGCTCTGAGAGGCTGTTTTCGCGGCTCTACCTCCTTCTTTTCCCATTGAGCACTCCCTTAAAAAAAAAGTCATCTTCGGTGGTTATACTTCATTCGCCCCCAATTAGGCTTTCTTTGAAGACGCAGACTTTTTTTCCTGTGGGGCTCTGCCGCATATGATAATTTCTTTTGTTGTTCAACTAGTGATCCAAGCTCTTTGTACATATCTATAGCTAGAACAGGGGGAATAAGAGAATTTTACCGATTCATGGAGTGTTGAAAAGACTTTTATTGCAAAAACTGTGCGGAATGTGTTCAAGAACTTGTAACGAATAAACACGAACAAAAGCACTTGTACGTAATAACCTTTATTTTTGTCGCGTAACGTCTACAACGTAAACATTTTTCTTTTGTTGAGTGCCCAACCTCGTTCCCAGGGCCTTTTTCCCCCCTCAACTAAGGGAAAAGGCCCTGGGAACGAGGTTGTAACTTTTCCGTAACCGTTCCGAATGACCTCGAGATAACTTTAGGTCTAGATCCGATCCGAAGGATTTCAATTTTAATTTTTTATTATTTTTTTTTTTTTTATTTTTTATTTTTTGTAGTGTTTCGTCCTTAGCTGAGAAAGAACTGATAGAAACGAAGGCAAGGGAAACACAAGCTAATTTACGAATGGAAGAAACAAATGAGATGGGATAAACCAGTAGAGGACTGGGAACTAATGTGTCGCTCGGTCGACACGTTGCTTCAAAACATTGCTTCGTCGATTTGATGCATGCAGCGATATGCGGCAACGAACTCAAACATCATTATTTTCTATAGTTTCTCTTTTTATCTGCGTCAGATGCTTTAATCCTTTTGACGAGGGTCAATATGATATAAATTGGGGTGGACCGGTATCACTGCGTGAGGGACAAGTCACAACGGTGAGTCTTTGGCATGATTTCACGCTCGTTTGTTCTGTATAAGAATTGAGCAACCGTTTATAAAATTTACCAGAAAATCTGCCTCTTTCTGTCAAGGTCATAAAAATTTCCGAAAGCAGCAGTTCCAACCTAGTTCATGTAATAGTTAGAAATGTTCACCAACAGATCGTAAGTTCCAAAATCACGGATCGAAAGTGTTTTGAATGTTTGTTAAGCTTTGGATCTGAGCTCAAATAATAGTGATTCTACCGGCATGGAAGCTTTTATCATTTTGAAAATTTTTGGGAGATAATCTTGGGTAATATTTTGTAAGTTGGTGCTTCAAATGATTAGATTTAAGCTAAAAACTGCCAAAAGTTAAGTAAAATTTTCCAAACACAGCATTAAAATTGTCCCATAAATTTCTATTCTTAGTTTGTGAAATACAGAGTAACAGTGTTATTATGTCCCATAATGGCTTTTTGTTTTGCAAAATATATTATTTGATACATTAATTATTTGATATATTTATATAAGTACTTAATCTATCTAAAAGGTATAGAATCGACTGGAAAATTCAAGTTAAATTTGCTAATTTAAACTACAGGGCTCAGGTGTGGTGGCAACTTTTCTCTTTAAAACTATTTCTGGTACAGTAAAAGAAATGCACCCGCTGACACCTGTAGAAAGAAGTTAAATTTTAATCAACTAATTTAAGTTTGTCTCTGTGGCTTTAACGTACATGTAGATGGGTTGTTAAGCTAAGAAATCAAGCAGACTGCTGAAATTTCAAGTAATGTGGCTCAAAGAAGGAGCCTTGGCAATTGGTGCTTCCACTGTCATGCTTAAATACAAAGCAACTACTAGCAAAAATCATGCCGGAGATGCTGCTTTTTTATTCAGCGAATTTAGGTGGCAGCTAGCACTCTGTGAAAACCCAGCATGTATTTATTTATTTTTTTTATTTATTTATAAGCTTCGCCAAAAACAATTTGGCAGGAGAGATCTCACAGAGCTAACATTCCATTAATGAGACTCCTACAATGTATACTATGTATACAATATATACTATGTATAGTAAATGTAGCTAGTTTATCTATATCCTTTGGTACTCTCTTAGCTCACACTCAGAGCTGAGCAATGCTTTGCCTACCAATTCAATTGACATGTAGTGCACATGTCAAATACCTATGGATAAAAACATTTGTCACAGGTACACAGGACAATTACACGTGCATGAATCACACAGTCAAGTAAAAGAAATTTTCAAAATGGTGAAGCAGTCCTTCTACCTGTTGAATGTTCAAGAATTTGTTGATGACACATTTATAAGAGGGGCTACACTCAGTCTTTTCCACTGGTTACTCTTTGAAAAGAGGAATATTAATAAGGTACTTTTTGCATAGTAAATAAAAATTCACATAATGTTTGAATAAAGGCTGTGGTCTAGCAGTGCCCGGTGGCCCCTGACGTCTTACTTTTGCTCTTGGGCAACTCAGGAATTTTCATAAAAAGCATATTCTGGGCACCCTGGATTTCACAGTGTCAGAGCACTGGGCTCCATTCAATTTTCCCTAGAGCACAGCCTTGGTTTGAATAAATAAAAGATGAGTTGAAGGAATTTCTACATGATTTCAGAATGGCGAGGATTATCTAAGCAATAGAGAGTCAGTGATAATGATAACGAAGGATAACGAGAAATACAGATGTATATTACCTAAAGATGAAACACTAAATGAGGTAAGTTGATTAATTATTAACGTTGAACAACCTGTTACCTCTTTGTGAACCACTCATCGTGATTTAACCAGATGATTTGGTTTTGTGAACTGAGTTGATACTGTATATTGGCCACAGTAAAGGGTCTCTAAAACTGATGTTTCAAGCACAAGCCCTTTGTAATTTACTATGATGTAGAGCTAAATCATGACAGGACAGAAAACAACAGCACTGTAAGTATCTTCTGTTGTCCCATACAAACCCTTAGTATGTCTTTGTCTTTGTATGGGACAACAGGAGGTACTCACAGTGCATGCATTTTCCATCCTGTCATGGTAGTAATTGGATTGTTCAAAGAAATATGCTGACTTTTTAATTTTATTTATTTGGAGAAAAAATATCTCTACAATGAACCAGATCCAGGGATACTTTTGGAGTCTCTACTAAGGAGGGGAGAGTGCTCATACAGGGTGAGTTCAACTCCTTTTTGAACTCTGTTTCTAACTTTTTTTAATGGCTGAACAAATTAATGTACATGTCAAACAGTTTGTTAAAACAAGCTTACATCAGCGTCACAGTGAGGCATACTGTAGTGCATCTCTACTGCAAATACTCTGTAAGAGTAGGGATGGCACAGCTGTAAGAGTACTGATCCCACCACTTTGGCCTGGGTTTGATTCCCAGACCTGGCCTCACATGTGGGCTTAAAGTTTGTTGTCAATTCTTGTCCACACTCGGAGGGTTTCCTCCTGGTTCTCCAATTTTCTACCCTTTCAAAAAAAATAACATTCCAAATCCCAATTTGATGTGGAAACCATGCTCAAGAAGAGCCACCAAGTGGAATGTCCAGTGGTAAATTCTCATTTTTATCTTATTAAATTTTATCTAAGATCTACTGGTGCTTTTAAAGGTGCAGGGCTAATTTTTGGTCACCTTGTTTGAGTGAAAATAACAGTGGTTCAGCATGGTCTACCCTCATATCAACAACCATGCTCTTCATCGCACTAGTCAAAATGTTGTGAACTAACTCAGCTGCGTCTCTTGAATCCACAACGACTTTGTTGATGAAAATCATTGTTGATAAGAGTACAAACCACTGTTGATTTTTTTTTTTTTTTTTACCAAAATATTGATTAAAGCAATTCATTCAGTGCATGGCACATACAGGACAGTGTGGCATGACACGTTGATGTGAGCAGTGTTGTCTGTACTCCTATCAACAATAGCAACATTATATGACTTGTCAGTGCTCAAGATTGTGACCTGTTTGGGGTCCAGTGACTGTTACCAACGGTTAATGACAGGTGACTGACTGAAAGTTCTAGTTATCACCCTTGAAACTAGATTATTGTATGTTTTTTAAAAGACAAAGTTGAACAAGTGAAGTTCAAAAGTACCTTGTATTGTTTAGTTTTTACTTTTGTCTTGAGAAAAAAAAAAGAGGAAACTTGCTCAAACAAAGTATTTTGGCATTGAAAGCTTACCTCTCTTTCACACACAGTTTATTCATATACATGTATTATACAGTACACTGTAATAGCCAAATATTTAGTACTTACAGTTAAATTCAGATGCAGATCACAAGATCTGACTGATAATTTTCCCATTTAAGCAGCTGCAGATTTCCCTGTCAATTAGTTGGTAGAATTTGTTCTTAGATCGAGATGACAACTTCTACCTGAAGTTTGAGTACTCTCGTGACCTGTTTGTTGGACACTGTTTGAATATTTAAGGAGAAGTTACACTTCTATCACTCTTGGGAGTAACAGTGTAAAATTGGCAACAAAAAAAAACTTAAGTGCTTGCAACCATTTTCTGCCACAAAGGTGCCAAAAGGAACTCAAGAAGTTTTTTTTGATTCAAGCCCTGCTTATAATGTTGTTGGTTTTTTTTTTTTTTTTTTTCGTTTGCTGTACAGTTAGATACATATTGGACATATGAGCTCTGTCATGGAAGACATGTGAAACAGTTCCACGAGCTTAAAGCTGGTGTACAGGTTTGTAAGATCTATTTTTCTGATATACCTTAAACATTTCTCTTAGTTTGAGTTGACATTCTTTGTAATTATTGTTAAAATAGAAGTCACTAAACTTTTGAAATCATGAAATTAAAATCATTTGTCATTTCTGCCATTAAATAACATGAAATTATGATGGACTACATTTTGAGATTCTAAGGAGTAATGTAACCTGCTGAAAAATTTGTCTTCAAGTGTGCCAAAAACTTTGACTACTGTCATTTGAATTTTGCGTAGCAGTCTGTTTTCTCATCTATAAAGCAACAAACTGCTTTCTATTTTTCCATCTCCAAGCAATCTGTTCCAACTAACAGACAGGAGTCACCCAAATGGCATCCTTGCTTCAAATGGTGATTTTTTTTTTAATGACCAGACTGATATCATTCCTATCATTTTTGGTTTAAGGTTGGTTAGGCCAGGTTACTAAGTTGATTTCAAAATGGCACCCTTCCAAGTTGAATTTTTAGATGGTCATGCTCAAAACACACAAAAGGGTAAAATTTTACATGTACTGTTTTAATGGAAAAAAGAAAAATTGATGTTTTGGAAACATTCAGTCTTTTCCTTAAATCCTTTTACTGCCAGGTCTAAGAGATTGACAGTCCTGGAACTTCTCATTTTTTTTTTTTTTTTTTTTTTTTTTTGACTCACAAAAGTATTTCATTACTCAGCAAGTAAATAGTCAGAGTTGTGCAATTAGAAGGATTTCCCTGTTGTGGAAGCTGCAGACATTTATGGCTGAGTCATTAGGCAGACTTGACCCTTTACAGTGTAATATCAGTGTGCAAATTCTCCACAAAGAGAATTTGTCAGCAATCAAGAGTCTCTTTGGTAGGTGATCAATGACAATAGTCCTTTTTACAGCTGTGGGCTTAGTGGCCAAGCCTTTGAACAGGAGTGAGGCTAAGGGTGACCTTGTTATGATAGAGATATTGCTTCTTTTCAAATGCAAATTTCTTTGTTATCATGCTAACTAGATACAGGTCTCTATCACAACAGGGTCACCCTTAGCCTCACTCCTGTTCAAAGGCTTGGCCACTAAGTCCACCACTGTAAAGAGGACTATTAATCCATGAACTTGCGTTGGATATGAGCTGATAAATGGAGTTGACTGTGTGTCCAACAAGGGCAAATGGAATTAATTGTACATATGGTGCACGGAATTAATTGTGTTATTAAATTTTATTACATCCTGAATGTTTTGGTATCTGATATTCTGGCATGACCTTTAGCACTTTACTTTTTAGGACTCAAAAGCACAGCAATATTATCTGGGAAAACTTGAACCAAGGGTCTTAGACAAGAAATCCACAGGTAAATACATGCGAGGATGTTATCTATCTCTACCACTGAATGGGCCATTTGTGTGTCCTCAACGCCTTTAGTAGTAGATTATAAATTCAAGCTAAATGCAAATCTTTTCTTGTGAACATGGTTTTGGTTACAATGAAATATATGAAGTTCTTATATTTTGAACTGCGGTATTAGATACCTATGATGCACGATCCTCGCAGTAGATAGCGCTATTTAAGCAATAGCGAAAATCAGACCTGAAAAAAATCAGGCCTGTACGGGATTCGAACCACTGACCTCTGCTCCCAGTTGGCTTGTTAGCTCAATTGGTAGAGCGCTGCACTAGTATCGCAGAGGTCAGTGGTTCGAATCCCGTACAGGCCTGATTTTTTTCAGGTCTGATTTTCGCTATTGCTTAAATAGCGCTATCTACTGCGAGGATCGTGCATCAGACGGAACATGGTTTTGTTTGTTTGTTTGTTTTTTTGCCAACAGCGCAATTTTATGTTGACAGGCCTTACACTAGAACCTAGTTTTAAAAGCAAGACTTTTGGCATCTTCAAAGTGGCATATTGTGTGCTGTTTCACTATAATTGTTTTGGCATCTAAAAATAGAGTACCGAAGCCCTGACGTCACGTTTCCATGGTTGCATTTCTGCTGGATCTAAACAAACTCACATGTGTTTAACATGGCGGCGTTGTCGATAACATCGTTCGCAAAATACTTCTCAGATGAGCCTAAATCTTTAAACCGTGGCGAAAACCATTACCAATCTGGACACGTTCTATCTTTTTGCTATTGTGATGGAATTATCAGAGGGTCAGTGCAAGCGAGCATGAAAAGTACGACGTATAAAGTCACAGTAAGTGTAAAATTTCTATTACTCGATGTCTATCCGTTAACATCGCCAAACCAAAACTTATTTAAATTAAGTGATTTCGAATCTTCGTTTAAAGGAAATCTTGAAAAGTAAGCTTATATTTCTTTTTCTCTTTCCTTCGCAGATATATCTTCAAGAAAACGAAATACGTTCCACAGAATGCGAGTGCCCTCGTGGCGGTTCAAAGTGTAGTCACGCTGTAGCTCTGTTCCTTCATGGCTACCACAACTTAAGTAGAACTGACATCGAATGTCAGTGGAAGAAACAAAAGGCATCCGAGGTGGTTAAAACGGTAGAAGATCTGTATCCACCCAAAGAAACTAAAGTCCTAAAACGAAAAACTACAGATGAGGACAGAGAATGGCTACGGAACAAGCTGAAGAGATACGGCGAGTTCACAGGAATGTTATGGCTTTTGAGCCCCGAACCTGACAAAGAGAATCGTCTGCCGATCTCCACAGTCGAAGAAATCATTTTATCGAGAGAGTTTGTTGAAAGCGGACTTGATACAAATTTCTTGTTGGAAAAATTGAAAGTAAGTGAGCAGCAAGTGAAATCAGTCTGTGAGATCACGAAAGAGCAACGTGAATGTGGAGAGTGGCATGTGGTGAGAAAAGGACGTTTGACTGCTAGCAATTTTGGTCCAGTTCTTGAAGCAAAAAGAGTCACTCCTTCCCTTATCAAGCGTGTTCTTGGAGAATACGACATCTCTCGAGTGCAGGCTGTTCGATGGGGTGTCGTTAACGAGAAAGAAGGAATAAAGGCCTTCACCAAATTAACAATGAAAGTAGTAAAGGATTGTGGCCTTTGGCTACACAAGTCTGGTGTTTTGGGTGCATCACCAGATGGACTTGTTGATGACAATGCGATCATTGAAGTCAAATGCCCTTACACACATCGCAATTCAACAATTGAGGAGGCTGTTAAAGACCCTAAGTTCTGTTTAGTAAAGAGAGATGCTGGCTATTCTTTAAAACAATCCCACCACTACTGGCATCAAGTCCAGGGTCAGCTGTTTATAACTGGGAAGCAAATCTGTTACTTTGTGGTTTGGACAACAATGCAAACTGTTGTGTTGGCAATCCAGAAAGACTGCACATGGGAACCAAATCTTCTTTCACTTCAAGAATTTTATACAATTCACATGATTCCTGCACTTGTTGATGGTGGTCTTTAAATTTTAAGACTTTGTTGTAAAATTAATGTAGTTTTTTATAAAGTAATGGATTTGATAATACATACTTTTAGAAATATTTTTTAAAATATTGTTTTATTTGGTAAAATCATTGCAACTTTTACAACAAATATGCAGTAACTGAAGGGTGTATATAAAATAAAAATGTTCATGTTAATCTTAAAATTGTTTTTCTTTAAACAGCAACATTTGCTGGGGTTTTTACATTAGCTACTTGAGACAAGAAAATGATAGATTCATTGTAATCGTATTTGAATACAGTTGGTTATCTGAATTCATAATAAGACTAGCATAAGGGTGTGGTGGCAGGAATACTGATCAGAAATAAATAGTTTGTCATTAAGTTGTGTATCATGATTCCTTGTATCATGAGCAAGTAAAATAGGGTTACAAGCTTTTCACAGATCACACAACACCTGTCCACTCTTTGTATCAGAATACAGTTAATTGATTAACTATGATCAGACAATGCCAATGTATACCAGGCCTTAGTAAACTGATGTAAGATGATCAATATTTCAATTAAAATGACTAATCAAAGTCAACAGTGTCATTGGTTTCCTTAATTAATGGGTTTTGTAAATTAACTAAAGCACCACATAGCTGTATAATCTTACCAGAGAGGGATCGCAAGTATGGTGGCACAAAATTTAAAATTTTATAGTTCTTCAATCTAGCATTAGCACGTTCTACGTGTATACGACATTTTGCAATGCTCTTTGTTAACTTAACTTCACTTTCTGTAAATTTTCCATTGTTCAAGAATGGGGGAATGTTCACATATACACCATTAGGAACAATATCATTTATCAAAAACCCTTTATCCGCAAGTATAATATCCCCAGCAACAAAATGCTTTAATATTCCTGACTTTTGAACCGTTACTTTATCTGATACTGAGCCAGGGAAAAGTTTACTTACATAAGTTATAACCGCGTTGTGTGCCACACCAACAATTGTCTTAAAAGAATTCATACCCCTGTACGTTGAATATGTCAATTTTTGGTCACTCATAAGCTTAGGTGTAGCAACCTCGATATCGGTGCAATCTATTACCATACGACAGTCTCCAAATAGGCTAAATGAGCCTGGAAGTGAAGTTTTGTTTTTTTGTCTGGATGGAACAGCTATCTCCATTTGATCTTCATATAGAATTTGGTGCAAAACATGGATAAATGTTGTCACAATATTCGCTATTGTAGCAGTACTGCAACTAAAAAGTTCAGCTAAATGTAAGTTATGATAATTATGTCTAATCTTCATCAATGTTATCAATATTTGATCTTCAAAAGATATCTTGTCTACTTTCCAGCCACACACGTAAACAATATCGTTGCGGTATCTTTCGGCATATTCGACAACAATGTGGAACATTTCTTTGTTTGGGAGGCCAGTTTCCATGTTGATTACCTTTGAATCCATGTTAAAAGAGCTGTAGTTTCTTTTTAAGTAGCTTTCTTTTTCTTTCAACTCGGATACTTGGGTCTTTAATGTCCCTAGCTCTGCTTGTAGCAGGATATTTTCAGTCTGCAAAGTAGTGCATTTCATTTGCATCTCCTCGCAACTGAGCTCGCAAGGCTCGTTCTGGTTGCTCTTCGTCGAAGATTCTGAAAGGATCTGCTCGATAGTCGTTGTCTCTGGGACTTCAGTTCTTTGCTTTTTCCTTTTTGGAGCATTTCGAGATTCAAATAGTTTGTCTTTATTCCAGGAAAAGACCTCGGGGCCTTCTTCTTTACTTCCTCGGAAATGACAACTACAAACTCGAGCGCCTTTGCCAGGTTCACGATCAGCTCGTCTGGAGAGAGAAAACGAAGGTTTTAAACTTTAATCATAACGTAAAAAAAAGCTTTTTTTCTCTCTAGAGGTCTTTCAAAGGTATAATCCACAGGTCAGTGCACTTTTGAGTGGTTAAATAAAACCATCTTCCGCGTAACTATAACCGACACGTGGCCGTGCATCATGGTGGTCATTGTACCAAAAATCAACCTACCTTATTAGAGAAATCCATTTTCTTCTTTGAGCAGGATCTTTGGGGAAACGGTAAAAGCTGCAATTGTGACTTTCTGACTGATGATTGCAGTCGGGAACGAAGCATTGGCCCATTTTATGATGAGATGTAACGAAAGACGCCAAATAGTGTTTAGATCCAGCAAAAATGCTACCATGGTAACATGACGTCACACTTCGGCACTCTATTGTGGTATGTGTTGGGATAGGAACAAATGGGTGAATTAATCCCCCCCCTCCCCCAGTGCACACTATGCTTTCCACACGAAACTTAAATAGCTCAAGTTGGCTTGTTGGTGCTTGGCTGGCTTAGATCTGTCACTTTAGTTCAATTGTCCTGACTTGCTCTGACTTCTGTTCTTGATTTTACATATACCCGTAATGTTTATATGTATTTCTACTGGAATTAGAATAATTTTGGATTGTTGTCTTTCAGATGATGCTAAACCAATAGATTCGCCTCCCACAGAAGCAGAAGAACCCAGCAAGAGTGTAAGTTAGGAATTAAATGTGCCATACCAAAGAATCTTCTTGAGGTTTGCGTACATGCACAGTATAGGTGTGGCGAGCTGATGCTTTCTCGCAATTTCTTAATGAAACATTAACAATTTTCATTGGATATCGGATTAAATTCAAGCCAACAAATGATCGTCGCAGGCGGACCGCAATTTAAGCAGTTGCACTGAAAAGTCTGAAAAAACGAGGACTCGATGGGATTCATACCCGTGCCTCTCAGATACTAGGTAGAGGACACTACCAACTGAACTACAACCAAATGAAAATATTTGCAAGTCTGCGAACTCCGGCCGGACCAACACTCAAGGTCTTAAAATAATTGAGAAGAATATGGTGCCTTTCTATAACATCAAGAAATGGTTTAGATATTCTAGTCTTCTCGGATAGGGACAAATAAATGGAGTTCCCGTCTCCTGCAGGGTTAGGGGTAGGAGACGTTAATTTCCCACGCACGAGATTACTGTGTGATGGACGTCCTCCCCTGGGGTGGGATGTGGGTTGTTGTCTTGCGTTTCATACATGAGCCTCTGGCTCGGGCAATGTGGGTAACCATGCCCCACGTAAAGACATTAAACTTTGATTGCTATTACTATTACTATTCCCTGAATCTTATCGCAATTTTTTCGGGCCTCTCAAGTTTCGTATCCAGCGAAACGAAATGTACTGCACTTTCAACCAGATAGAGATTTGTCCGGTGGTTAGAGTTAACCACCCTTAAAACAACGGGGGCCTGATCTGTCACGTTCGACAGATCCCACTTTTTTGCTTTTTAAGGCAAGTTTAGATCACCGAAATATCTGATGCCAATGGCGAACTATCTCACTAATCCCAACCCCGACTCTATGATGGACGAACTGATCAAATCTCACTAATTTTTACATCGTTCTTGCCCAGGTTCCCACACGCAAAATCAACGGTCAAGTATTTCCGTACTACAAAGTGGTCATGGACAATGGCACTGCCTGTGATCTGCTTGGAAATAAACCCCGCACAACCAATGTAATTTACATGTGTGCACCGAGGTCTAGTAACGAGGTAAGACATTATGAAGCAAATTTGTCCATACTATGTTGACGTTTGAAAATTATTATTATTATTATTATTTTTTTTTTTTTTTAATGTTTTAATGTTGCGCTTCTTCTTATTACTATCGTCACGATTATTTTTACATTGGATGAAAATAAGTTGAGATTATACATTACAGCGCATGTTACTGAATGAGAACGAAGAAAAGTACCATAAGGGGCCAATGATAGTACATTGATAAACTCACAAACTGATTGCCTGAAGCGGTGGAAAAACGCCGGTGATCAAGTTGCGGCTACTTGTAAATTTATTTGCATCTGATTGGCCGAGAGAATGACGCGAGTTGTTTATGCCAATCACAGGCCAAAGTGACGCCGAAAAAACAAAGTAGTCCCGGATGACTTTCGACGCTTACTCGAAAACTAATGTGATATGGTTTTCTCAGTTCAGCATTCTTGCAATTTAGAAATAGCTTGGGTTGAACGCTGAAAATCGCCGTAATTGTAGAACAAAATAAAGAAAGGAGAGGAAGAAATAGAAAGAAGAAGAAAACAGACAGCTAGAGGTTCTCTGTTTTAGTTCTAAGAACTTGTTCTTTTTTTTAACTTTATTAACAAATCAGGAATACAGTCTGTAATTTTAAAAGTTGTCACGTGAACGAATCGTCATGTTGATCTTATATATCAGCGCATTTTTTTCTGTTGGAACCAATAGCCCATTTCCCAGTAACCGTTAGTTACTATTTACAAGAATAGTCGAGCATTAGCCTCGTTTTGAAAAAGAGGCCAAAGGGAATTCGGAAATGGCCAATTACTTGATGCTTACTTGCTGTCCGATAGACCTAAGTGGCACTTCTTTTATTATATTCTTTGCTTATCGTAGATCATGGCACGGGGAGGTACACGTTGGGATCATTTTCCATATTTTATCTGTAATGTTTTCCCACGGCTTAGTAGCCATGATTACTTTGCCATGACTGCATGCCCTCTTTAAAACAATTTGCAAATTTTGATCGATAAAGAATAAGGTTAAAAGAGAAAAACTGCCTCAAACAGTTACACAATTGCATTTAGTTTTGCAAAAATAACAGAATCTCTGAGTAGACGATTCTGTATCTGGCTCCATGTAGATTTTGCATTCGCCATTTTCAGTAGTCTTTTCTTGAACTTCCCATTCTGATGTTGTAGTCTCGCCTCCCTGAACTTCTATTTGCGTCCGTTTTGACTTTTCGTATTCCTCAGCAGAAACTCGAGGAGTTCGCACGGGGGTTGTTGTTTCAAAGGACGATAAATCCGTCTTCATAGCGCCGTAGAAGGAAATGTCGCAAAACCTCTGACCCCAAAGAATTTCATTTGGCAAGTAAGAAGTTTTGGCCTGGGTGACACTGCTTGTGGACTCCACAACGCCCTCTAAAACAGCGATGAATTCCATCTGGGAATTCACCAGCTCTTGACGCCCAATTTTGTACAGCGGACTTTGCTTGTCAATGACATGCACTACTGTCAGAGGTATTAGTAGAAATGGCTTGATGAGCTCGCCTTTCTCCTTTTCATGCTCGATGGAGATCGGAAGTTTTCTTTGAGACTTCAAAACTTCACGTCCATTTTCGTCGGTCCCAAAGCGAAAACAGTGAAGAGTGATTTTCACGTTTACCAATTGAGTCTTACGCACGTCTGCGACTCGAAACATTAATGACAAGTGGTCATTGTGTAACTTTACGATTGCGGTGTTTGAGAACATCACCGTTGGGGCCCTGGGTTTAGCGCTAGAGAGTTTTGCGAAAATAAAGCCAAGGAGTGACGTAGTTATAATGAAGCCAAAAAGAGACTGGGCAAGAAGACAGACCACGGCCTCAGGGCATTTTGGAGTTATCTGTGGTAAAACAGGAAAAGAACAAAAAAGAAGAAAAAATATTTGGCGGAAAGTTTTCGCGACTTTCGCGACTTCCTGGTTTTCTTTTAAAGGGTAAGGGGTCGTACAAAGGCTAGACTTTTTTGATTGCAAGGCAACACTGTATAGCTCAATATCTTGTTTCATATATTACGTAGGAACGAATTTTGTAAAGAGAATAGAACATCTCGTGGTAGAAGCGGTAGCCTCATAGTTGGTGCCCAGGACTCTGTATCGGAACCTGGGCTGGTTCGAGACCTGGGGCCCGTTTCTCGAAAGTCCCGGTTACTTTTAACAGGCCCAAAACCATGTTTTAAAATCGCATTTTAAAGGATAGGAAAGCAGGTTCTGGCACCCTAACATGCCTTTTTTGTTTCTTTAGCCGATAGTTTTATAGCATTATTTTCAAAGCTGTTCTGTTTTCATTCAAGATGGGGATTTCAAAAGTCTTAAAAATGATATAACAAAACTATCAGCTGAAGACACATAAAGGACTGGTTTGGGTGCCAGAACTTGCTTTCCAATCCTTTCAATTTTGATTCTAAAACATGGCTTCGGGCCCGTTAAGTTACCGGGACTTTCAATAAACGGGCCCCAGGTCTCGAACCCGCTTCAGCACGTTCCGATCCAGAGTCCTGTGCACCGGTTATGAGGCTAGGACTTTCGAGAAACGGGGCCCTGATCGGGTCATTGTGTCGTGTTCTTGGGCAAAACACTTTACTCCCACAATGCCTCTCTCTCACCCGGGAGTAAAAATAGTACGGAACCGTGATGAAATGCTGGGGGGAGGGGTTGAGAGGGGGTAACCGTGTTATGGACTATCATGTCATTCCGGGGAGAGCAATCCTAGTCGCTTCACACTATAGAAGCTAGGATAAACTCCGAATGGATGAGTCGCGTTGCTCGAGTAGAGACTGATATTGTGTATAACAATTTTGACTTGTGGATCTTTTCACGCTAAGAGACCTTTATATGTTTTTTTTTTATGGGTTTTCGGCCAGTACTAGACGAAGGCGAGCAAAAATAAAAGCAATAGTGGAAAACTTTCGAAACTGAATCGGAAAATACTTTTTATCATTTGTAGTCCCATTTAATTTTTGATAGTTTCATAAGTGTGACTTTTAGTTTTTAGTTCAATTACCGCAAATCCACGTATCCGTGCACGAGGCGCTTATTTCAAATTCAATTGACGGGGTTGGCGTGTTCGGTGGAAGGCCATCACTTAATTTGTCCAAATCGTGGAAAGATATAATTTTTTTTTTTTGTTTTTCTTGTTTTTCATTTGTCTGAATGCAAAATATGGGCGTAAATAGTGCTATAGACTTTGTGTTTTTGTACAACGCTTGTTGTTAACACGTGATTGGAGGGGTGCTCCCATCTTTGTGCATGTCTCGCCCCTCGAGCTCGTCTCGCGCTTGCCTTCTCTCGCTTGAAAAATTGCTGAAACGATGAAGAAGAAGAAGAAAAAGAAGAGAAAAAAGCACCATACCTGTCGACCGCCATAACCAATAGTAGTCTGCGTTTCAATTGAGAATAAAAAAGCGGAGGTCCATGAATCAACATTTTCCACGCAAATGACCCCACTATCGAACTGAAACCGGAGCCAGAAGATCATATACCAGACTGTGCCAAAAAGCGCCCAGCTGGAGATGAAACCCATGAAGTACAACCCGATCGACCAACGCCAGTTGGCCTCGATAAGGGTCGTAAAAAAATCATTCAGGAAGCGCCCTTTTTTCTGAGGTACTCTGGAGGGCTGCAAAGTTACTTTGCCATTTTTTTGTACTAACCGCTTGACCTTTGTTGAGGAGAAATCTGAAAGGTGGTAGAAAAAGTTATTTTGATATTTAGGTATTGTATCTGGGGGGAATACTCGCCAAAGTCGCGCGTAGTCTGAATGCTTCTCTCTACGAAATGCTTCAAACCTCGTACTCTTTATACACGTCAACTTGCACGACTGAAAGCATTCATCATGAAATAGAAAAGAAAAGAAAGACCAAATGATAAAAAGTAGAACAAAGAAAATTTGCTTTTTTCCTAATCATTTTCCTCGGGCGTTCTCAGGAGGCCTCGCTTTTGTGTACTCTATTTATTACCCTTGGTTAGTGTCCAAACACATTAAAGTGGACTTTTCGCACTATTTCCTTTCACTTCCTCTCATACACGTTACATTACACTTGGTAAAGTGTTTTTCTTACCTTGAGAACTGAGATCAGGTGTATCCAATTTTCCTTTAGATATCGGTTTCATGATATACGCCATAACTGCAGAAAAAAAATTGTACTGTATTTGTATTAGCCCAGTATCGTTGTTTCAGAAATTTAAAATCTGAGAATGTTCTCTAAGACAGTTTTGTTGACAATGAAACACACAAGGAAAGTTGTGCTTCTCTTCTGTGGGGAAATTAAGGAATCTTTTGAATAAACCCAATAATTACATATAGCAATTAAAACAGTTAAAACTGAAAAGAACTTAAAGCATGACATTGTAAGCACAATTCCAGCATAAAATTAAAACGAAGGGGTAAGATTAGATCTAGGCCCCAGGCGTACACTTATAAATATATTTTGTTTTTTTTTTTCTCTTGAAGAGGTGCATTTCATTGTACTTGCGACAAAGTTAGTTTAGCAACACGATAAGAAAACACCCTCTGCAGGGTTTTCAACGAAAGCCGGTTTCTTGCGGTCTACCGCTGTCCGTAGAGCCTGCGAGAAGGCTCTTGTGTTTGAGTTTCGCCTGACGGCCCTTCTTCCAGGCTCAACCGCCTTTTACAACATCGGAGAAGTTATTGAAATCCCTGCCGTTGGGGAGAATTTTCAAGCCAAATATTTTTCATCGAAAGTAGTTGGTTCATTGTTTTGCTCGGTCTGACGAGCATTTTTGCTTTGAACTCTGCCGAGAGTAGACCGACAATTGATACTCCTACCTTAAACACCCGTTCAGAAATTCGACCGGCCTCTTTAATCGAGAAGGCGACCACTTCACTTTGTTGACGATCTGTAACGAAAAATATTTGATCTTTTATGTGTAGGACTGCTGCTGCCTTGGAGAGAGGGTAAATCTGATTGATATAGTTGTTTCCAGCACGGTGGTGCTTTAAAAGCGTTCGTGACCCGAAAGTGTAAGAAAGTTATTTTCCGCCGTAAAGTTATGTTGAATATGGAATTAGCTGGAATCGACGTGGTCGGAATTTTACTGTGAAGAACAGTGAAACGCGGAATGTGACGACAGACTTAAAATGCGTTTGTTCCCTAAGAAAGAGGTTCTCGTATAGGAAGAGCTAAGTTTTTTTTTTCTGTATATAGGGGAATCCTTGTTTACAATATTTGCCTAATTCTGTTTCTGATGGAGCTAAAAATAAATCAATTCTGAATATCGAAAGGTCAAAGTACGATTAATCGGCCAATGAATACGAGCCTGATGCATTGAATACTTTTTTGTGCTACACGGGTTTAAAAACTCAAAATTTTACATAGAATGTATGAGCTCATTAGCGCTTTTGCCACCCAGAAATCTTGCAGTTTTGATGGACTATTTCTCCTTGAATAATATACCCAAAGAGCTAGAAATTTCACCATGTACTAAGGTTTTCTAGCTATTTAGCTGCCTGAAGTCAAATTGTATCTAACATGCTTCCTTCTTTACGCAAAGCCGTATGCAAATGAGCAAAAATGTAAACAATGACGTCAGCATGAATCCGCCTATATGATAATGCTGAGCGAGACGTGGAGTAGAATAAATTAACCATTTAATTCTTTAGAATTACTAGCATCTATTTTCTACTCTCAACATCACCCCTGAATCAAGCATAAAGGTCATGCGAATAAAGGAAATAATCATCAACTAAAGAAGCTCTTGACTGGTAAACAAATTCTCGTGGTGTGCACCTTAGGAAATGTATAGAATACAGTTTGGAAAATATGCATATTGATGTTGGGGTACATAGGGCCAAGATTCTTGTCTTTCTAGACACTTTGATTGACCATATTTTGTTCCCTTCAGGTTTTCATTGCGACTAGGTTAAACCTCACGAAAATGTGCATAAAATTTATTCTTGTCACTAATGTCTACTAGTTCAATTTATTCGCCTATTCAAGTTTTTTTCAATCAACCGGTCGCCGAAGGATGTCTTTTTACTTGATAGCATGAGATTTTTCATTGCATTAGGTTTTGATATTTTGTGTCGGTTTAGCTGTATAGTGTGATTTTCGGTGTTAACGTCTTTCTGACGTTCAGGTGAATCCCAAGTGTTTCTTTTTCGGGTGCATTTTTCTCTTACACACGTTCATGTCGAAACCGAAAAAATTGGTGGTGTAATCTTTCGAAATTTAGAAGCTTAGAACAATGCCTTTTTTGTAAATCCGACAAATGAACCGTAATCGCAAGTGCTTGAGGTGTTTGTGTATATTTTGTGTTTCATATAACTTTTTCGAATAGTTATACAGGTCCTCAGAGAACTGTTAACTTTTATTCACGTAATCTGCCCCGTAATTCTCCTGTCGAGCTACTGTACAGCTTTGGGTAATGACTTGTGATTTGGTCTTGTAAGTAAGAAGATAACATCCCAAAGCTGTGGAGTTTTTATTTTCTAAGCATCTGTGCGTAGGTTGTGTTGTTATTTAAAGCACTGATTTGTTTTGTTTTCCTCCAAGAATAGGGTAAGAATAGAAAATTTGGTTTTATATTTTATATTTACCGTAAAGATTTTCTAAAACTGGCTTTTCGAGCGTTGGTTGTTTCTATTCGCTCTGACGAAAGGCTAACGCTCGAAACGTCAGCTTTTGAAACTGTTTACGTTGGCCAGTTAACATAATCCCCTCAGTTGATAAAACCAAATTATCTTTGGATACTTTCCACAAACGCAGCACCACTGTGACAGTTTTTTTTTTTTTTTTAACTTACCGCATTTAAGGATTGAGAACCCAAGCTTGAGAGTTCTGATGTGGAACTTCTGTCTAGTAACGTAACAATACAAAATTATGTTTCTGTTTCGATCATCAGATTATTTCTGTCAAAGAGATTCATACTTGTCACTACGAGGTTGAAGTGTTAACGCCACTTATTTGTGCCAACCCAGCATACAGGTTAGCTTCTATTTCATCCTTGGAATACGACTCCGGTAGCTTGTGCCTCGAAAGTCTCAGTAACCTAATAGACTAGAAGCATTATTTTGAAATTAGAAGGGAACAGGTTATTATTTATCGCCGAGGGGGTTGTGTTACGTGGTTGTGTTACGATAAAATTTACTTGACCCCTCCTCCACATAAGGCTCTGTAAAATTCTTATGACCCCACCACCCCCTCCCCTCTTCATTGGCAGTTGGTTAACAGTCGTTAGCTTTGAATAGGAAAAATGATCAAAAGATGAAAGAAAGTTAATAAAACGATAAAGAAGTTAGTGAAAATGATAATTTGCGAAGGAAAAACACAAAAGAGGTACAAGGATACCAGAATGAAACGGGAATGGATAATTTTTGGACCTCTAAGAGTGATGGCCGTCTAATTTCTCCTTACAATATAACCCTTGAATCCATTGTAAAGGTCATAGGAATAGTGGAAATGATCTCCCGCAGACCATTTGCAATTGTGTGCTTAGTTGCCAAGCCTTTGATTTGGAGTGAGGCTGAAGGCGACCTTGCTATGATAGAGACCAGTATCTAGTTAACATTATAACAAAGTAATTTCCAATTGGTAAGCAGCAACATTTGTATCATAACAAGGTCACCCTTAGCCTCACTTCCTTTTAAAGGCTTGGCAACCCCAAATCCTTTTAATAAAATGATTTAAAACCGACATGCCAACTCGATTAAATAAGTTACAGCTGTGGCACGCCATCAGTACTGTTGGAAGTCAGTGGAAGGTTTTCTTTGTCGCCGCTGTTTGTAATTCTAATTTCCTCTTTGTTTTAGCTATCGTGAGAAGCCTGTGCATCACATAAGTTGCCACTCGTTGGACGGTTCGCCTGAGTGAGTAGTCGTTGGTCATAACATGACTAGTCAGATTAGTTTTCATTTCAATATCTTAAAACGAAAGCAATCGCGACGATCCATCAGAAAAATAGTAAACAGAGCAAATTCCAATTGAGTGTCGCAAGTTATCCATGGATTTCTTTGATTAGTGCGTCACTTCGCTCTATGATTGGTTCAGAACACTCACGCCACTCTCTCAGCCAATCAGATTTAAAAGTAAAACCATCGACTTGGTCGCCGGCGTTTTCTCACGTATTAGGCAGATTTTTCTCAACTGTGATTGGCTGCTGTGATAACTTTAATTTTGGTATTTCGACTCTCTGTTGAAAACTGCTCTGTTATTATTAACTATCAAGAGTATATGTTGATACATGGGAACTGCCGAAGGCAGAGCGAAACTGATTTCACGAGGCTGTGCTTAGTCATAGTTTTGCTTACTTTCTTGCCGTTCAAAGGAGGGGAAATTTTAAATGTAGATTATTAAGGTAGCCGAGACACATGATGACGCGATGGATTTGAAATAAAAGAATTTGTAGCGGGCAATTTTCATGCAAATTTGGTGAAGCTAATTCCGAACGTGACGATCAATTTTCTTTGTAGACATCGTTGATTGGTAGTGCGACGTTCATGGCGAGAAAATTAAATTTCCCTTCAAGTTCCTTCTTAAGATTAGGGTAGCTTTGTGGTAGCTGAAGTTCTTAGGCCTTGAGGTGTTATGAATGACGGTTCTTTAATTTTTGTCTGTAGTGAGCCCAAAAGTTATTCTGAATTGATGGACGAGAAATTCGGTGTTGAGGGATTCATGGTAAGAGAGCATTTGATATACAGCAAGTTAGCGTACAATAGGTGTTCCTCTTTGCGTATGGTTATTTCAAATGTTCTCGAAAATGAATAGTGAATTATGTTTGTTGAATCCTCCTAAAACTTGTTTACAAGTGTTTTCTTTTTTCATGATCATAGAACAAGTGAAAATGTGGCAATTTATTCTTTTCTAACAAGTTCCAGAGTCTTTCAACTCGTTTACTCCTGGAATCGCTGGCTCAATTACTAATTCTATTGTCACTGTGGACTAATATATGGCTTGTAAACACGTTATTTACCATGTCTGTTGTGTAGTTAACAAATCGACAAAGGTTTAGCGGGGTCTGTGCTCTTATAGACGACGATATTCGTCATCACAGGTGGTCAAAATGTTGTAGACTCACGTGGCGCAGCCGAGTGAGTCTGCAACCGTCGTACTTTAACAACTGTGATGGCGAATATCATTGTCGATAAGAGTACAGACCACGCTCAAACCACTGTCGATATGTTTTTTACCACAATATCGTCTTGAATTAAACGATTTTTTTAGTAAGTGAAACGCTCCACAAGTTTTAGTGCGAGTCTACCGCGAACGGTGTTTGACTTTGTATGTATATTGAGCGTAATAGCCATCGAATTTCTTTCGCGTTTATCAGGCAAGGAATTGTCCACGAAGGCAGCCATTACTCTAAACCATGCGCTCTAGGGTTCATTCTACGCACTCGCTTGCACTTCACGCATGCGCTGTGGTGGAACTGCGTTTTGTGACTGAACGAAAAAAAAACTAAACAAAAACAAAATGACGAAGCCGAATTATAACTCGGGCGCTTCCTTCGGAAAGTCCGAGTAATAAAATATATGAAGGAGTAAGCAAGATTGGTAAGTTTTGAGCTCGGTAAAGAAATAGAGAAAGATGTTTTTTTTTTTTTGTCGTGTTTCGAGCGCGGGTCAAAGAAAACAAAAAAGAAAAAAATTGTGAATCCTCACGAGGAATTGAACTTCAAACCTTCGGATTGCGTGCCCATGCTCTGCCACTAAGCCACAGAGACTCCTTAGTTAGGAAGGCCTTTTACCAAGTTCATATTTGACTTGCTTCCCGCTTACTGCGATATACTGTATATATTTTTATATATATATATACCCGCTTACTGCGATATTACTGTCGATAGCGTCACGTATTTGTAAATAGAATGAGGGAACTCAGAAGTTTTTCTTTGTCCCACGCCCGTGACAATACGGAAAACATCTTTCTCTAAAATATGTAATATTCGATATTATTTCGGAGCCTGGTGAATATCAGACCAACTGTAATTTGTCCGAAAAATATCATAAACTTGTGTCTGTGGCCATTGTGAAATTTTTCTTTAAGTATTTTAGTCACCTTGAGGTAGGTGAGTATAACAAGATATGACGCAATCCCCGACCAACCAGTGCTCACCCATCTCTATATCCACCTGAGCAGCTGTACTAAAATAGTTCATTCTGTGGTTCTTTTTCCTCCAAAAGCCTCCAGAAGACGATGACAAGTCACCAGTACCAGTAGATGAACACAGAAACATGTTACCCCAGCCTGATAACCTGCTGACTGCATCATTCCTAAGTGGAGAGTATTGTCTTGTTGGTGTGAGTAATCAGCAGGCACTCATGAATGAGCTTTGCGGATACTCGCGTAATTTACGAGTAGGCCTCATTATAGAGAGATTTAGTATCCTTTTTACGTGAAACAGCAAACTCAGCTTGCCCTTTCTCGTTTCACGTAAAATAGCGCGAACCTTGCTGCTTTAGCTTGGCGTGAGCTCGTGTCAGGGGGGGATTTGAAGACGCCCTTGTACGACTTCGTAAGATTTTCTTCACTTTTTCTCTCACTGAGCAAAAGTTAATTTCCAGAAATATATATACGCCTTTAGCCCGAACACGGGTATGTCCACAGTTTAAAACTGTGGGGCTGCACCTATGATGACGACACTGCTTGGCGCATGGACAGCGTCCCTTGGCGAGGTACTCTGTTGATCGACGCCAGAAAAAGGACATCAAAACTATTCCTTGTAACACGCCAAACGCAAAAGAGGTTACTTTCAAGTAAAATGGCAAAGTGCAATCGGACAAACAAGGTCACATGGTCACTCTTGCCGTTCACTTTTCAAGTAAACACGGTGTAAATTCTCTCTTAAAAGCGCTACAGGACGTGCATTTCTCCGCCGCGGGAATATTTGAGGCGAGTCGTGCATGATACTTTCCCGCTCGAGCCAAAACGCTAGTAACAGGGATTTTAAGAAAATCACGACGACAATGGTAACGGGAACGTCACCAAGCAAGAGGTTTAATGAGCAGAACAATTGCTGTGCACGTGCGTTTTAAATCTTTGTAAATTGCTTGGCGTTCTTTGCACTACAACAACGTGAAATGACCAAACTTTGCGTTGTTTGGAGAACGTGAACGCGACGTTTGATTTTTTTAAAGTTAGATTTCTAGTCTGACGCTACGTTCCATTTTCAGTTTCGAAATAGTTTTGGGAAATAGTTTTGACAGTGAGAAATAAACAAAATGACTTTCGATTATCGTAAGATTCACTGTCATCGTTTCTTAAACCCCCGAGGGGTTTAGGGTGCGGTGGTTTTCTCCAAGCCATTTGAAGCAAAAGCAATGCTTTTCCAGATTGCTTTAATCCTTTTACGCCTAAGAGTGACCACCAGCCAATTTCTCTCTCTATTGCCACTACTGAACAAAGCATTAAGGTTATTAGAGTACTGGAAATTTGTACCCATCCAGGAAGCCAAGCTCTTGATGGTTGAAATTTCTTCCTATCAATACCGTAGAAAATGTTTAGAGAGCAGTATGGAGAATATGCCTAGTGATGTAAGGTTTTTTCTTTTTTACGCCTGGTGTTTGTTTTCAGGGAGGGTCTGGCTGGTGGAAATTTGAATTTTGTTACGGGAAACAAGTCACGCAGTTTCACCAAGAGGTAGGGAACTTATTTGACACAATGACCGGCGGAGAGTCATAATGGCATTTTTTTCGACATTTTTCCTTCCTTTTTGTGACATTGGAGGCAAAATGGCCGAGTGGGCTTGTAATGTGGTGGCTTGGGTCCAAGCCAACTGGTCCTCATACCAGTTGAGATTTTTACAGACACTGTGACCGTTATTTAGACGAGGTTTAACCCAAACCGGGGTTTTAGGCGAGCAGTTGGCCTTACGTATTCTCTATAAGAGGGTTGTTTTCATTTGATAAATGTCCTTCCACTGCAAGCTTTTGCTCTTCTTGACACTGTTCACAAAAATAAACGTTCAAATAAAAGATTCCGTTAAATTCAAGATAGTTTAGTACACGGTTTTGTTAAACAAAGGCTAAACTTTGTTTGAATAGCCGATCCTAAGTTTTTTACAATGCTTGTTTCCAGTTTGTTTGTATGGACCCTGAAAAGTCCCATGGGAGAGGGGGGGGGGGCGGTCATACATACATACATCATACATTATTCAGTGACTAATGACTCATTTTATTTTATTTTTAGGCAAATGGTCCCAGGATAAATATACTTCTCGGAAAATGGGTGAAAGAGGTAAATAGTTTTCAGGAAATATTTGACATAAACAGAGAGGCTTAAAAGGTATGGCTGGAGTTTCGATATTTTGTAGGATATGTATGGTAATTCGTGATTTAAAAGACTGAAAAAATTGCAAAGTAAAGTATGTGAACTACCCTGTTTATAGTTTGAAACAAAATGGGAATTCAAGATATTTTAAAGAAGTTATGTTCAGAGCAAAAGAGCACAGTCTATACATCCATATATATCTATATATATATATATATCGCAAGTCGTCAATGGAACTCTCAGGCCAACAAAGGTGCACCGCGCCAGGAGGATCAATAAAGATTCGCAGTCCAAACCTCACAGCCAATACGAACGTAGAAAGTTTAAAAAATTGCGAGGATGGACAACTTCTGACGTAAAAAGATATAACAAATTTTAATAAAAAAACGTTTCGGTCAGAGACCTTCAGTTATTTACAACTTTTGAAATGAAAAAAGAGCATTAAATAGGATCGAAGCGCTAATGATTACGTAATTACAGATAACGGCTAATGAACTGGTGCTAATAAAAAGATAACAAAAAACCTAATTACAAAGAAAGCAATGGACAAAATACAAGAAACAAACCCTAAAAACTGAGAGATAAGAATACTAAATCACAAAAGAGGCTTATTGGAGTGCTCAGTTCTTCTCTTGGCACCCCATGGTTTGAATAAAAGAAAGGAATCTCATTTGAAAAATAGAATTTGTTATAATTAACTTTCCATCCTATCTTAGGCGCTACTACTTGATCGTTCAAAGGCCCTTTTCTTGGATTTTGTCGGCCCTTTAGGTGTGGATTGGACTCAGAGGCCCTGCCAAGGGATCTTATTATGATTAGTATCATTTAAGGGCCCCTCCAGGGATTTTGTTGCTAATTTGCCCTTTCGGGCTCCAAAGGCCTTGTTTTGGGATTTTATTACGGTTTACAGTTGCAGTAAAAACTGGGCCTTGCCTTTTTTAGTGCTCGCCGCATTGCTTCTTTGCAGTTGGTTACGCCACTCATATTAACGTATTTAGTATTCTTATCTCTTAGTTTTTAGGGATTGTTTCTTGTATTTTGTCCATTGCTTTCTTTGTAATTAGGTTTTTTGTTATCTTTTTATTAGCACCAGTTCATTAGTCGTTATCTGTAATAACGTAATGGAACAAACCGCTACATATATAACTAACTGCAGACAGTACTGTTTCGGCCTTCTGGGCCTCATCAGTGCAGTGCTGATGCTAGGATTTGGGAGAACCGAGACGGTCACCCCAAACGACCCAACCTTTGTCTAAGCCATGCTATGCCTATATATATATATATAAGTAGTATGGCACACGAGGACGGACAACTTCGAGCGAAGGAAGACATACACTCAATCAAAAATCTAAAAAGTTTAATAAAAAACGTTTCGGTCCAAGACCTTCATCAGTTGAAGGTCTTGGACCGAAAGGTTTTTTAATAAACTTCTTAGAGTTTTTTATTGAGTGTATGTCTTCCTTCGCTCGAAGTTGTCCGTACTCGTGTGCCATACTACTTATATTATCATTTATCGAGGTTTGGACTACGAATCCTTTTGGATCCGTCTGGCGCGGCGTCTCTGTTGGCTCGAAGCCCGCTAACTTGTTATTTGTTGAGTAGAAAAATACGACGACTACGTTTTTATTCATGTCGGTTCTCCCCCATCCTAGCATCAGCACTGCACTGATGAGGCCCAGAAGGCCGAAACAGTACTGTCTGCAGTTATATACATATATACATATATATATAGAAGTATGCAATCCTAGATGTTATCCCAGGTAATCTAGCTTAAATCTAATTTTAATCTAATACCCAGTAGGTAGCTGAAATACAATAGCCTTACGAATCATACAAAATGATTTAACATATCTCTCTTCCATTCTATACAAACCTCTAGTTCAACTATTTAATATGTATCACGCGCAGATATTTTGCATGGTACGTAGTATGTCCGAGCCTCGTAGGGACGAGGAAAAACGCGAGCAGTGGGAAATTTCCGCTTGTATTATACGTTGAACCATCGAATAAGGGAGTTATTTTTCCACTATTATTTTGATCTCTAGTCTTTTGGCTTCTGGTTTCTGTTTTTCGGCTGAGCATTATATCGATCACAAAAGGCGTGCGCGGAAAGCGAAAGGCAGCGCCATAGAAACCATTCAAGAGTTGTTATCACCAAAATAAATGTATGAATTGCTTAAAGGTTCGTTGCTTGGAAAGCGAAGCCAAAAAAAAAAGAAAAAAGAAAATTCTGGTTCGTTCAATAAGACCATTTTGTTGATCTGTTTTCTGTCACGGTCCTTTTTCCCGTCTTCTTTAGTGTAATGCCGACCATTATTTTGCGCATCTCCACAAAAGTCCTCTCCAACTGATTCGCTCAGTTAATAGTCGGTCCACCATCTTTGATAGGGCGCATGCTCTGCCCAGGTTTCAGAGGCCGTGCTAACGCCACGAAATGTGTTTAGTGAATCCCAACATCAATTCTCGTTCCTATGCCTTGCGTATCAATTTATAAAACTGATCTGTTTGAATTACAGGCTCATATCAGCTGGAAGAAAGATAAATGGGCGGGTGACGGGTAAGATAAACCAGTTATAAATCAACTGCAATTATTATTATTATTATTATTATTATTATTATTATTATTATTATTAACAGCAATAATGAACAGTTGTTAACTGAAGTGGAGGTAAACATCCACCTCTCTCACCGACATTTTGGTGAACAACTGTTTTAGCATATACCGCACAAAAAATTTCTGTCAATACACAGAAACTGGTCGGAAATTTTACTCGGGTGGCACTATTTTGCTTCGTCGGCTTCCTGGAGGTGAATGGTACCTACTTATCACTTCCGAATTGGTCGATCCGCGTGTTCTAAAGAGTACTATTCGTCCGCATGGCAGATATACTAATCATTATTACTGATACATGAGAACTGAGTCAGTCCACTTGATTGTTTGTTTATTTCTTTTTGTGTTTGTGTTTGTTTGTTTTTGTGTTATTTGTTTTGTTTGTATTGTTGTTTCTGTTATTTTCATGGTTATACTGGTCATAGACGTAACGAACACCTCTGTGCGTAATGCTGCGTGAATTTGACTCTCTTAAGCTTTCATGTGAATGGTCGCACAATGGTTTGTCAATGGTTTGTCAATGGTTTGTCAATGGCGGTCAAGCGAAGTTCGATGTAGGTGTGGGACTACATAGCAAAACTCGCGCATGTAATTAACTTTACGTTGGAGTTGTATTTGCAGGGTGAAAACATTGTTGGCGTTGTGTTGCATTTTATCTTTTCAGGTACACCGATCATTTTTATAGTGGAGGGGACGTTTGCGACCTAACTGGAAAGCCAAGAAATGTTCAAGTTAGATTAAAGTAGGTGGAAAAATTTTAAAGTGCAATTGAACGATTGAATTCTTGTTTAGTTCATGGTAAGTCTTCGTGATGGGAATACATTAAGGACTGGTTACGGCATATTTGTTCATCCAGGAAGAGCTAAGAAGTTTCGATACCCTGTAGAGCTTGCGAATTACTTTTTTTCCCTTAGCAGTGACAGCGAATGGGTTAGTAGATCACAAAGGATAATGGACATAGAAACAAACAAAGAGACGGACAGACAGACAGACAGACAGAGAGAAAGACAGAAAGACAGACAGACAGAAAGACGGACAGGTAGACGGGCAGACGGACAGACAGACGGAGGGACAGACAGGACGGACAGACAGACAGGATGGACAGACAGACACGCACACACACACACACACACACACACACACGATTGAAGGACGTATTGCTTGTTCTGGGGAACGCTGAGCGAAATAACAGAAGAGCCAGTGAAAAAATGAGGGGGGCTGGGTCGGGTGGGGTTCATTGCGCGACCCGACCCAAACTCCCAGGTTTTTTTTACTCCTTCGCTTCTTTTGTTAACAATTATTCACCGAAGTGGAGGTGAATAGTAAATTATCCACCACCTTCACCGGCAATGAGGTGATAACTGTTTTAGTATACACCAACACAGTTACCAAAAAAATTGTTTATTTCTTTCGACATACTAAAAAATGGTCGTAAAGGAAACTCATGACGCGCGATTTTGTCTCACCGGCTGCTTAGAGGTAAACTATGCAACATCTAAATAATTGACATCAATCTGTTGCAGATGTAAGGAGTCGACACATCTTCAAGAAGTTGCTCTTTCTTTAACGGAGCCAAGCGCTTGTGAATATATTCTAAGGGTAAGATCGATAATCGGAACCAAAAGAAAAAAGTAAATGATTAAGATTTAAGCTGCAAGGTGTCACGTGTCTGTAACCTCATTTCAGGTGACCGCTTGGTACGAGTTATTATTTAATCTTAATATTCGAGTGTTAAGTCAAAGACGCAATCATGATAATAATGATAATAATAATAATCATCATCATCATCATCGTCTTTATTGATTCATGAAATGGAACTTCATATCTTACGTTGCAAAAAATTTCAATTAAAAAAAAAACAAAACAAAACAAAGCAAAAAACAATCAAGCAAACATGTTCAGAGGGTTGGACTCTGGGTCGAAATTTCCAGGTTCAAGACTTTGCTGAGTCAATTTATTGTGTTCTTAGGCAAAACACTATGCAACCTCGTTCCAGCGTCTCTCATCTTCCCACTCCCTGGAGCGAGATAAGAGAGGCCCTGGTTTAGGCTAGTCACGTGCTTACAGAGCAAAAAAATTTCTTTCTTCTCTCGCTCTAGGGGGCGGAATGATGAGAGACCCTGGGAACGAGGTTGAACACTATGTTACTCTTAAGTTATCTCTTTCCGAACTCTATACAGGAGTATAAATGGGTACTAGTGAATTGTCAGGGGAGGCGATTAAATGCGGGGGAGGGGGGGGGTAACCTTAGGGAACCTTTAGGGAGTAGGGATGGCGCAGTGGGGAGAGCACTCGCCTCCCACTGCTGTGGCCCGGGTTCGATTTCCGGGCCGGGCGTCACATTTGGGTAGAGTTTGTTGTTGGTTCTCGTCCTTGCTCCGTGGGTTTTTCTCCGGTTCCTCCGGTTTTTCCTCCCTCCGCAAAAACCAACGTTTCAAATTCCACTTCGATCTGGAAACAGTGGACAAGAAGAGCCACCAAGTGGAATGTCCATTGCTAAATTATTTATTATTATTTGTTCTTTAGTATTATGTATCATTTATTTCATGCTATGGAAACTGGGATGTGCTTCGGGTAAATGGGCTTTGTGGCTCGAGTACAGACGTTTCCTTACGAGCTCATGATAATTTGTTTGTCTTTATTTTGCGTCCGCTATAGGTTGAATCTCCAATTATTTGTCCTCTCCTGGAAAAGGTGGATGAACATGGATTATTTCAAGTGGAAAATTTGTGAAAATACCTCGAGACTTCTGCCGTAGAACGTTCTCACCTGGAAATGTTACCAAAGCTCTTTTTGTGAAAATTTAAGGAAGATAAACAAATTTTTTATCCTTGAAAATTCAGATTGCCCTGTTTTTAGGGCTAAAATATCAAGTATTTAAAACCATTGCATTGGGATTAGACTCAGAAGCTGGTGTTCATGAGGAACCAACTTCGGAAGAAGTCTGATACTTCGCTTGGTCGGCTTGGCCGCCCCCATTTTTATGAACCTCTAACTTTACATATAGCCTGGAAGGGTGCATAATGGTACTATACTGAAAAGAGGGTACTTAATGCATTTTGACGAAATTTACCCAAACTTACGTTAAGCAGGTTTTCTCGTCAAGTGTCCCAGAAACCGTGGTATTCCTCGGCGCTTTGCGAGAATAGAACTGTGTTGTGCCTGGTTTCTACGTTTCTTGTCACAATATGCTGAAAATTGCAGGGAACTGCAAAATATTATCAATACAAGAGAGGCAATGTTAGTATGAAGAAGGAGTGATTTCTTAGGATAGAGAAGATTAAGCGCTTTATAAATACTTAGCCTTAAGTGTTAAAGGTATTTTGTTTTTTTGTTTTTGATTTGTTGTTGTTGTTGTTGTTGTTGTTGTTGTTGTTATTATTATTATTATTATTATTATTATTATTATAGGTCAGTGGTTCGAATCCCGTACAGGCCTGAATTTTTTCAGGTCAGATTTTCACTATTGATTAAATAATGCTCTTTACTTCGAAGATCGTGCACAAAATACGTTTCTATAACCGCAGTTCAGATATATGAATTTCATATATTCGTTGTGTTTGATTGTTATTATTATTATTACTATTATTAGTATTAGTATTAGTATTAGTATTATTATTATTATTATTGCTATTGTTTTGTGTTGTGCATTAACCGTGAAATTCAATTTATCAGTTGAAGAAATGTTATCAAGTTAACATTACTGGAAATAGTTTTGAACCGGGCAAAAGAAAAAGAAAATTGACATAAAAAGACAAAGCAAAAGAACGAGAAGAAAAAGCTAAGGGCGCATGTTGTGCATGAGAACTGGCCTGCCATTCCAGTGTATTGGTAAAGAGAATTCCGTTGTAGATCAGAGATATACACCTACACTAGTTAATTCCCATACTCGATGCTCTTATACTGATGAATTTCTAAAAGAACACTCTATAGAAGACATTTTTTATTGTTACGTACCGTTTTGGTTGGTGTTTTATTGTATGATAGGCGCCCAGCCCCCAAGTTTAGAAGGCTCCTCTGCTTTTTATTCAGTACGAATTGTTACGCTTAGCTTTTGTAATTTTAACATTTTTACGAATTTTAAAGGAAGCAGTTTATGTAGGATAATCACATATTTTATCTGAAAGTCCAATGAGTAAGGTAAAAATCAGGAATAAAAAGCATTATGGGTCTTTTGTTTGTGATTTATTACTGTCATTTTATTGTATAAATAATCCTTGATAGGAAGTTACCTGTACTTTTTCTCGGAATCTGAAACAATACGCCATTTTACAGTTGTGTACTTAGTGACTAAACCTTTGATTTGGAGTGAGGCTGAAGGTGGCCTTGTTGGGACAGAGACCACTATCTAGTTGACATAAAGTAATTTCCATTTGAAAAACAGCAACGTTTGTATCATAACAAGGTCACCCAATAGCCTCACTCCTGTTCAAAGGCTTGGCAACCAAGCACGTAACTGTAAACCGCCAGACAACAAAGGCGCTGAAGGAAGTGTTCTTTCGTTTGTTTGTTTACACCCAGGAAGGGCTAAATTTATAACCATGGTTCAGGTTGTCAGTTCTCTCTCATTTCCATGCTTTTTCCTATTGTGTGCATTTCGGGGTGGGGTGGGGTGGGGGGGGGGGTGGAGAAGAGGGAAATCTAAAACTAGCCCCTGTCCTTTTTTCACTTCCCCTACCTTCAGCTGCAGACATATCCGTCTTTTAATTCGGAGTTCGGTAACAGTTTGTAAATCTTGTAAATTTACTCTGAATCTTCAAAGCCCTTAAATTGCAAACCGTAGCAATCTGCTCCTTCCTTGACAACGCTTACCTTTTCCTTTTGACGTTTGACGACCGTTTGTCTGTCACACCGAGAATTAATTTGATTTTCCCAGATTATTTCCTTTTGCCCAAGTTTCCTTTTTGCTGAAAGTAATGTGTCGCCCTACTCAAATTATCCATACTGACTCTCGCCGCGGGAGATGTAGTCTTCCGCTTAAATGAAATGCAGCATTAGAAATAGGGCGGAAGTTATAGTTGATCGTCATAGCTGTAAAGGTTGACGAAAGAAATGGTCGTTTGCTTTTAATTATTTCAAATTGGAGCATTGGTTTAGCGACATTGAAATCGAAATACTATGCTTCAGGGGAAAGGTTTGGAGGAAACCAGGAAACCGAACATAACACGCGTTTGAACACGAGACACGCTTCGGTGACAGTTTCCGCTGAGATGAGTTGAAGCCCTTTGCGTAATTAGTATAATTACAGCACTTTCGATAAATGAGTCTATAGTCGTAAAAGTGAAAAAATGTGACACCTTTATGTATGGAGACATTAGTGACGCTCAGTGAATGACTTTGGAGTAAAGCTTTAAACAGCTAAGTTGGAATTTATTTGGAGGGCGCAATGCGTCAACTTCTCATGCTTATGTTACAAACAGCTCGCGCGCGGACGGTTGCGGTCGCGAAACATTGACCTCTGAAATCTCATCCACTTCCGTTTAAACTCTTCTCAAAAGCTATCGTCAGCGTACGAGAAGTTATTCTTCGTCAACTCAACCTTGTTTCAACAGGTAGTCAACTCTTCTAGCCATGAAGAAAGCCACTTTACTGTGCTTTACGACGCTTGCTACCTTGGCAGTTCTATTTGATTTTTCCGAAGGTGCTAAGGATTTTTTTTCCATTTTGGACCGTGAAACGGCAGAGTATTTATCCAAGAATGACGCCAAAAACCGTCATCGAAGCAGTTCTGGTGCGGTTTCAGCGCCCAGAAATAACAAGTACTTGGAAGCTTCAATGCAGATCATCAGAGGTAGATCGTAAATTAAATTAACTTTCTTTTTAGATGCTCGAACTTTTCAAACGCTGGTAAATACAACCACACCTGCTGACCCCTTTAGGCTTACTGATCGAGAATTTTCATGTGACACCAGTTTACGTCTGCAAACTAATCGTTCGGTCTGCGAGGGGAAAAAATCATTGTACATCATATTCCGATTTCATTTGCCAAACCTTAATTAAGGGCAATGAAAAGACCCAAGAATAGCCTATAAACAACAATGTTTGAATCTGCTACTCGAAAAAGTAACGTAATGTTGCGATTACTTTATTACACGGGAGGAATCCACTTTAGCGAGGGTAGAATTAGTACACTTGCACCATGTACTTCCATCGTCACGAGTAGTAATCATGTTTGAATTTTTTTTCTCTTCTGCCAGGTATGGCTGAGGCAAAGGCGACGGCAAGAGGAAGGCGAGGGAGAAGTATGAACTTGGATTCTACCATTAAAAAAGCTTTCAAGAACAAAGAGATCCCGAAGGCGCGACAGATGATTGGTCACATGGTGAGATTGTCACTTTTAACACAATCCAGTCATGCGTTAACACAGAATGTTGTTGTTCATTGTGGTTTTGTAAACAAATGAACGTTAATCGTTCGTCTCCCAATGCAAGAGTCAGGCTCATCAATTGTATTGATCACGATGTTTCGACTGTTATACTTCTAGTCTTCGTCAGGCAATGATGTCAGGAGTTTACTTGTCGCGCTATTTATAGCACCTTGGTGTGTTATGGTGCGCTGTCACTGGTGCATTTCGATTCTTTTTATTATTCCGACCACAGTTCTGCTCTATTCCTGCATTGTTCCTTTCCGCATTTGTTCATTCCTGTATGCTTTCATTCCTGCATGTTTGTTCTTTCCCGTACGTGAAGAGGGTTTATATATGACGCGTGATTAAGGTCAAAATTAATTTGTGACGCTTAGATTTCACAGAAAGCCGAGCGCCTGGGTGAGCGTGACTCGTGAATTTATGAACCAGCTAGCGTGAGGCGTGATTCGCCTCCTGAAATATACGTGACCCGTGTTTTTTTTCTTTCTTTTCGTGAAAACCTCAAGATAATTTCCCTGAAACTTCGCACGCACGAGGAGAGATTCGAAGTTTTCCCTTTTAGTGACACATGAATTTTTTCAAAATTTGTGCATGAAACGGGAACAGGACCCCCTTCCTACGTCACCCTTTTTGTAGATATCCGTTTTTTCATACAGTTTTTCATTTGTCGAATCATCCAGAGGGTTGTTTACATTATGCTGGCATCATTTTCAGTACAATAGTGAGGCAAAAGAAACCAGCATTGTGCTGGAATAAGAAAAAAATAAACTGAGTGCAAAAGATATTTCCTTTATTTAACACTGTATTTTGTAAAGATTTTGCCAAAACTATAGGATTTCCATGAGACGCCAATTCTTAGAACACATTTTAGCAATTCGAGATCACATTTGGTGACAGATCAACCAAGGCCAGGCGTAACACTTCAAAACTACAGGCCTCATTCCTAATTAGAAAACAACTTGGATTCCAGTGCCTCCGGCACTTTAGGACTTCTTGTTTTAATTCAAAAGTTTATAATGTTTTGGATAATTATAATGAAGCGTAATGGTGATTTTATTTCAGCATAATTGTGACATTTTCTGAGCTAGAGAACAGTTCATTTTACAGCTGCGTGCTTGGTTGCCAAGCCTTTCTGAGGCTGAAGGTGACCTTGTTAATAATACAGATATTGCTGCTTTTCACGCTGACTAGATACTGATCCCAAGCACAACAAGGTTGCCTCAAGTTCAGCCCCACTCCAGATCAAAGGCTTCGCAACTAAGTAACACAACTGTAAAATGGCTTATTAGCATAATAATGTGAAACGCCGGGCAGAACTTGACGTGGACAGCCTTACTCATCCGCTCTTCCATTCCCCGTTGTTTATTCCTTCGTTCGCTGAAGGAAAAAAAGGGGCTCTTATCAAGAAGACGACATTCTTTTGCAAGAGCTTCAAGTCATCTCGTTTTTGTCGTCACGAAAATCTAAACGCAAAAAGCACACGTTTCTGATTCATCGAGACTCATTCTGATCATATCTTTATCGTTCGAAGATCTTCTTCAACTCAAATTTTAATTCCTTTTTTTTTTTTTTTTCATTATGTTAATTACAACAGTTTGAGTGCCACTGTCCGCCGGAGCAAGGGAAATGCCGGAGAGTAGACCTGCCACGCCATTGCAGGAAGAAGAACAAACAGCATCAGAACGTTTTTAAGAAACTCCGAAAAGTTCTTAGCAAGAAAGAATTTGACATTCTGTTGGGAATCACCGGCGATGTATCGCTTATTTTCGTCATTGACACTACTGGAAGTATGGGAGACGAGATCGAAGCCGCAAAGACAATTGCGAAAGCCATCGCAGCCCATCCGAGGGATTCTTCAGTTGATTTTATCCTGTCACCTTTCAGTGATCCAAGTAACTCTACAGGTTGGAGATTTGAATAAAGTAGAATAAGGACCAATTCGTCTCATCTCTGTTGACGGCTTCTTAAAGTGCATTTGCAGCTGTAATTCTAAAATTGCAGAGAGTATGAACAGACTTTAACAGAATATGATTTTAAGACCCTTTAACTCCCATGAAAGACCACGACAGAAGTTCTCTTTACGATATCAAATACGATATCAAGTAAACAAGTGGTGAGAATGCAGAAAAATATCTATAACGATCTTATTAGTTGATCCAATACCAAATTCTCTGAAGTAACATCATAAGAACCGTGTGGCAGACAGTAAGGAGAATAACTGGTAACATCTTAGGAGTGAAAGGGTTAAGAGGGAAAAAGTTTATAGTAGAGAGATTTAGCATCGCGTTTACGCGTGAAACGGCAAACGTCAGCTTGCCCTTTCACTTTTCGCTTAGAATAGCGTGAACCTTGCTGCTTCCAGTTAGCTTCGCGTGAGCTCACCTCATTGTGAATTTGAAGGCTCCCTCGTATGAATTACAAGGAATAGCTTTGGTGATCTTTTTCCGGCAACTGACTTCTTCCCTGTGAGAGGAAAATGAACGTACACGACAAACGCGAGACTGTTTATATTCAAGTACAAACAGCGAAGCGCAACCGGCAAACGTGAAAAAGTTGCGGGAAAAACAAGGTCACGTGGTCAATCTTGCCGTTCACGTTTCACGTAAACACGGTGCTAAATCTCTCTAATGGTGAATTCATCTACTTGATCATATTGGGTAGGAACAGATCAGAGAAGGTTAGCCTTTTATATAAAGGCTCATGACCAGTCAGAGGTCAATCATGCTTATTTTATTTTTCACAGCCTGGGAAAACTCGTATAGTGGTTCTGATGAACAGTCGTTCGTGCAAGCTCTGGACCAATTAGCGGCTATGGGAGGTGGAGACTGCCCCGAGTTAACCTTTAACGGGATCATCGACGCCATAGAGAAGGGAAACCCCCATGTCGGCTCACCCATGTTCGTATTCACTGATGCTGGTGCCAAAGACGGTGAAAGGCCTAAGTACACCCAAGACAATTCTGTTGGCCTCGCCCTGCAGTACATGATACCTGTAAACTTCTTCTATAGTACCGAATCTGGGCGCTGTGGATCCTTCCACGACCACGACAGTCTCATTGACCTCATGGACAGTACTGGAGGCTTTGGAATGCAGTTCAACTCCTCCGGACAGATCTCAAAAATGGGTGGTGTTGTATCTGCAGCTTTGGACGGGACAGCAACTATCCACGAGGGCCGATCAAATTTGGGAGTGGCACGATCGTTACGTTCCTCCCCACGTCGCAACTCCAACGCGAGGAGGACGTACGCAATTCCAGTTGACGACACTGTTGAATCGTTAATTGTTACATACTTCACCTCATCTGCAGCCAATCTGGTCGAGCTTCGCACTCCTGATGGGGTTCCTCAGCCTCGAACGGCAAACCTTACCCAGGGAGGGTTGTGGATGATCGAGAACCCCACCCTAGGGATATGGGAGCTGTTTGTACCAGCTTCGGTCGGGACGCATTCTTTCAAGGTCAAAGCAACCAGTAGGTTGAACTTGGAATTCGATTTCTTCTTCCTGCGAAGAAAGAGGCTCGGAGGGGAGTGGTACGAGTATCCAATTGATTACCCGTTATTAAGTAAGTAACTTGGAGAACATTTTGTTGAATGGCAAGGTTGGTGCACGCTCAAGTGAAGCACCGAGTCAATCCACTGGCGTAGACTTTGCATGCTCATTTTGCCTAACTTTACTTGTATTGGCTTAAAATTTGATATAGAAAAAGGTTTAAAAATTCGCAAGCGTCTAAGACAGCAAAATGTCAACAACCTTTTAGACAAGTAATAATTCTCAGTGATGCTATCATATGTAAGAGCAGTAGCTAACACGAGCATGATATAAGCGAATTGGTATGTCAGGTTGTCAGTCAGTCAGTAACTCAGTCAGTCAGGCAAGCAGCCAGCGGTCAGCCAGTCCTGCAGCCAGCGGTCAGCCAGTCCTGCAGCCAGTCCTGCAGTCAGTCAGCCACGCATGCCAGTCCATTGGCCAACATACCGAATCGAAATATGGCGTCCAATTTGAATTGCCATTATTCTGGACTCACTAGCCTCTCACACATGTGATAATCCTTTTGTGTTTCCACGTGAAAATGAGGCTAGCGAGTCTAGAACAATGGCAATTCAAATTGGACGCCATATTTCGAAGAAGACAGGCAGACAGGCATTAGGTTTGTTCGTCAAACAATCAGGCAGCCACGCAGTCAGTCAGTCAGTCAGTTGCATTGTCATGAGCAGGGTTCGTACACTTTTTCAGGCAAAAGATTCAAGGACTTTTCAAGGACTTTCCAGGACCCTACTTAGAAATTTCAAGGACTTTTTGTAATGACAATTTTACCTCAAAACCAAGAAAAATGTTTCTGTTAACATCAATGTTTTGGGTTTACCGATGGTGCAAAACAAAATTAGATATTTTTCGATGTTGTTCAATAAAAAATCAAGGACTTTCAAGGACCCAAAACGAAATTCAAGTACTTTCAAGGCCTTGAAATCGGCCTCCTGAAATTCAAGGGTTTTCAAGGATTTTCAAGACGCGTACGAACCCTGCATGAGGGCAGGCAAGCAACAAGGTTATTTGATGGTAACAATATCAATTTATAAATACATATACGCAGCAATCTCACAGCTTTGCTTCACCTTTCATTTCAGGTCAAAGGTCAACCCTAAGCCTCGTAATTCCACTGCAGAAACGCTTAGACCTTTCTTCCCTCAAACTGTCTCTCGTTGATGGATCAGGACGCGTCATTCAGAATGCCAACCTAGCCACATCTAGTCTGGTTGGTACATTTGTCCCCCCCGCTGTGCCCTTCAAACTCAAGCTGTCTGGAACAACAGTGGCTGGTCGAACTTTCCAAAGGATCTCTCGTAAATTCATAAACGCGAAAAACCTTTTGCTACAGCTGCAAAGCACCCCGCGGTATGATACCTTGGAGTGTGGCAAAACCTTACGACTACATTTCGTGATCGACTATAACGGCGCAGCAGGCGAAGTATTTGATATTATGGCAATCTCGACCCTTGAGGATCCCAACACTTCGGCAAAAGCAATTGAGGTAAAATACAGCAAGACGGTGCAAAATGTTTGGGCTGGTAATAGAGTTTTCCTGACCGTACATCTGAAGACACCTTTGGATGTCACAGAAAATATCGGCAGATGGGACACCATTCAAGTCATGGTGAAGAAGAGTCCGGTTACAAGTGAAGCTGATGTTGCATACTTCACCGAGCACTTCAAAATTACATGCTCCGATGAAGAAGTCGAACCTTAAAGAGACAACGTAAAACGCGAAACATTTCTGGTAGTAAGAGTACTTTTCATTTAGGTGTCAAAAGCATTTGAGTAATTTTCAATTAAGTGTCGAACGTAATCTGGGATTTCTTTGTTTTTGCCTTACCTTGTTACATGATTGGTCCAGAAAACTCGTGGCACTTTCTTAGCCAATTAGGTCGCGACTTGGTGACTCGCGTTTTCCCGCGCTTCGGGTAGTTTGCTTGGTTTTTCTCATTGGCTCCTCGTGGCTTTTTCCTTTCCATGATTGGCTACTGTGATTGCTTTCGTTTTTAATTCATGGCACTTAATCGAAAGGCGCTCCTTGCGACCGGGTAATTTGTTCTTGCTTCACGGCGTTCTGTTGTGGCTCACTGAGAAAAGCCCCCGCGCCTCCCTCTTTAACAGCCAAAGTCAATACTAAAACCAATCGCAGTCGCATTTACATGTTTTTGTTCATGTTATAATCATCTTTCCCTTTTCAAGGCTATATTAATTCCAATGGTTTTGCTTGCACGATGCTCATTCAAAATGCGCTTAAAAAACTCCGGGTTTGAAATGATTTGTGTAGTTGCTACTGAAGTTGCCACGATTTAGGGTGTTGTTAAAACAATAGGTGTGGAGGCGCGGTGGCCTCATGGTTGGTGCGCTCGACTCCGGATCGAGTGGTCCAGGTTCGAGCCCCGGCCGGGACATTGTGTTGTGTTCTTAGGCAATACACTTTACTCTCACAGTGCCTCTCTTCACCCAGGTGTATAAATGGGTACCGGCAATTTAATGCTGGGGTGACCCTGCGATGGACTGGCATCCCATCCAGGGGGGAGTAGAAATACTCCTAGTCGCTTCATGCTACAGTAACCGGAGTTAAGCACCGGCCTAATGGACAACTAGGCTTGTAAACAGACTTTACCTTTACCTTTAAAATAATAGTGACAGCTTAAACTAAAGCGTTTTTTTTCTCGTGAAAGATTTTGTTGTGTTCTCACTTGTTGGAAAATTAATAGGATAGTCATAAACACTCTTCGACATACTCTCCGGTATGTCGACATCTTGGAGAAAGAAACACGCGTATCATGGAGGGATGTCATGAGATAAAAGTCGCTTTTTCCGTGTCAGAAATAAAAAGAAAGCTTTATGAACAGTCTTTCACGTGGTGCTTACGAAACGTAAGAGGTAATTTAAACTTTCCAGGCTGTGGACAATGCCCTAGAAGGTAGGTACGATATTTTTCTTATTTTTTTGCTGAAAAGTTTATCAGTATTGAAAGAATGCTGGATAAACAAGATGTCCAGTGATAAATAAGAACCTAAACTCATAATAACAAGTTAGAATTACAAATAAATGGTTCAAATTAAGATTTGTATGAAGGATATCCACATTTGTACAGGTGAAAGATTAGACGAAGCAATTGGTGAGGGTCGCACAACAGAGCGAGGCTCCAAATTAAGTGCGCCCAATATCCCACCCATTCCACTGGGGTGGGATATTTATGACTCCTGTTATAATTTTTTTTTTCAAAAGTTTAACACATAGTTTGGACTCCCCCTCCCTCCCCCTCACCTTTTTCTCCTCCCCTCCCTTCTGCCGATAAAAAAAACCTCGGTATGAAAATGTAATTGAAAACTAGCGCGCTATATTTTCATGTGGTATTTTTCACTTGATTGTGTTAAATCGTCCAGGCGAGGGTAGTCCTCGGAGGGACTGTTGTCGGCAGTGATGGCTGCCGTTTCGATGATTTGAGCGGAAGACATTGTCAGTCAGTCGAGTCCAGTTCGTGTAAACCAATTGTCCCCAATTAGCTTGTACCTGCAAAACTTAGTACATTTGACACAAGGTTATTCATTTATTCTTCAGCAGATTACTCAGTGTCACCATGATGCTATTGGCGGTAAAACTGAAGTAGCCTAGATTAGTCGCGATTGGTCAGTTCCGATCACCCGGTAAAGTTAGGTCATTCTGTCCAGTCAATTGTGGAAGAAGTCGTTCATAGGTTGCCAGTAAGGAGGGACGTCTGTTCCAAGTTAGTGCGCACGTGTATACGTGTGACCGCTGCACGAACTACCTTTTAAAGAAATAAATCCTAAGGATTTTAAATCAGTAATACTCTTGGGAACTATTCCAGGAAAAGACTCTAGGCAAAAATTATACAAGGTACTATTTATTTCAAGCTGTACAAGGTGTTTTAACTCAACAGTCTGTTGATAAGTCGCCTCACTGTGGAAAGCGAAAGAGAAGAATCCTGTTCTTTAAAGCTACTCCAATAGTCAAAAAAGCACAAAACTTTATCACAATTTACAAAACAAGTATCACGGGTTTGTCCTCAGTTCTCCAACGGAGACAACACGAAACCCAAAGAGAACTATTGAAGTGTTTTTAGGACACAGAGAAATCCCATCGGCTCACGAAATTTAATCAAACGCAAGCAAGAGGTGGGTCACATGGATAAGATTGTGAGAACAGGGAGAAAACTGGAATTTCAATTCACTCTGAGCCCAGTTTAGTCTTGACATATCGAGGAATTTTCGCGATTTCCCGAGCTCCGAGTAATTGGACTGCTTTTACTTCAAGATGAGATTAGTTCCTTGGGATATTTTCTTCGTTCTTATCGCCGTTTCAGCTGTTTCAATCAAAAGGCGTTCTTCGGGAGGGCTTTTGGAAGTATGGCCTTTGGAACTGATAGAGCAATTTTCAATTGAGTGTTGAAAGTAATCCAGAACTGGTTTGGTTTTGCGTTGCTTCTCTGTCCGATTGGTCCACCAAGACTCGCGCCACTTTTTCGACCAATCAGATTTAAACAAAAACCAAACGCTGCTTGGCCACCGCGTTTTTCCTGCGCTTCAGGCTTCAGTTTGCTTATGATTCTTCGAGTTCTCATTGGCTCCTGGTGTCTTTCCCTTGCCATGACTGACTATTTTGATCGATTTGGTTTTGGTTTTCTAACACTCAATCGAAGAGCGCTGTGAACGGTTTCCATCTACATGTAAACACTCGATTGCATATCATTACAACAAACTTCAACACTCCTACACTGCAATTCAATCAGTTACATAAAACAGGAATTGAACTTAAAAACCCAACTGTTTTTCAGCAGAAAAATATATACTTTCACCTAACTAGTACGGATTCAAATTCCCTACATTCAAACTTAAGTATCACATGCCAGAGCGTGTCTGCCGCAAGGGAGGGGTACCAGAGGCACTATGCGGCGATTCAGATCTACCAACAGGACCACCGAGGGGTTTTTGATCCATCATTTGTTGAATTAAATGAGGATGAGCTGGCGGGGACTGCCGCATCATCGGGTTTGCTTGGGGATGAAGTGGCTGAAATGGTAAGTAAATAAAAATTAATGCAAATAGAAAGAAAAATTAAAATTCATTTTAAAAAATAGGTAGGTTTAAAAAAAGTGAAACATTAGAACCAAAACAGGAACAAAATGCCTTTCTGACCAAAGTTATTACAAGGACACCCTCGCATGCATACAGATCTCCAAACTCAATTATTATTCAAACTTTGAGTCACACAAACCCTGCATGTACACCTAATGCGGCCACTTGTAAATTAGTAGGCGTCGTTTTCAAGGTTTATATTATTACTTTTCTCTTGCTCCTATGAGCAATACGCGGACATGCCACAAGCACTCCTAGCTTCAATCAATTTTCTGCTGAGGAGGGGTCCTTGCATCAGATCTCATAAAGCAGTTGAAATTAGTCTGTTGTCCTGATGTTCCACAGTGTACATCTACTTGCCAAAGCTAAATCGCTTTCAAAGGTCTTAACAGCTCTCCGAGTCTGAAAAGCGTGGTCGCCTGCGTAGCTGTCGGATCCGTCCCAAACCTCTCGCGGCTTCGATACGGGTTATCATATTTTCACTAAGCTTTATGCTTTGAAGCGCAAAACAAAAGAAAAGAAAAAGAAAGCTAGCAGGCAGTTATTTTTTCAGTTTTCACAGTTTTCCAAACACAACTTCAACCTTCCTCTCCCCCCCCCCCCCCAAAAAAAATATAATATGTTATGAGCATAAAGACGATCTCAAACTTTACCTGCGGACGTATGGGTGGGACCATTGGTTTTATCAGTGGAGGTGGGCCTTGCAGGCCACCCTGACTAGTTCGTGGGACTGCAACCTGTGGTTGTAATGGGGGAGGATGACGCTGAGCTTGTGATCCTGACGGCTTTAGAAGAGGCGGCGGCTGACTGGAGAGTCCTGGAATAGAAAACAAAGCACACGTATTGCTTTAATGTGTAGAGCACATTTCCATTGGGTAAAGTGAAAGCAAAACCAAATTAATAGCACCAGTCTAGCAGAGGAAAGGCTTACGTCACAGGGAGCCGATGAGAACTCAAAGTAAAAGGGATAAGTTTTCTGATCCAATCCCAGAAGTCCAACCAATCGTACCTTGGCCAATCGCGTTTGTCAGAGCATAAGGCAGCCTTTTTCATTGCCTCTGATATATTTCCCTTTTCTCTAACTGGCTGGTATGACTAGTAATTCTAGCTACGTGGATATCGAAATTTCCTGCATCATAATTTGCACTAAGAACCAATGGAATCAAAGTTACATATGGCCTCCACAACTAGAAGTTTTTAAGCAAACATTTTTCAATATTAATTGATAATTGCACAGAAGACGACGAAAACAGTTTACCCTGGTTGGGAATGGATGGGGATGACCTGTCCGGTTGACTGGGTGATGAATTTCCGCTGCTTCCTGGAGATCCCGACATATGCAGCACCTGCAAGTCGTCGTCTTTTCTATCGCTGCTTGTAATCCCTTGTTCCGCTTCATACTCTTCCAGAACCTGTTGAAGGTTAAACCGTCTTCGGTAGTTGACGAAAAAATTTCGGCACTGGCTGACACTCTTATTGCCCAAGACTTCAGCCATGGCTTGGAAGTCTTTCCCATAGCGTCTGACGGCTGTACAGAAAGTACAAAAACATCAACTCTCCTCAAAGCAACCACACTTAAATTTGATATAAAGCCTTCATCCCAGTTTTCAACTGGAGCAATCCTTATCACACTAACGAAACGCAGCAACCGTCGTTGGATTTTGTCACTCGACGAAAATCGAATTTCCTAACGCCTACCTTCTACTGCAAGCACAAACTACTTGTTGAGAATATGATACTTTCCCCACTTCCCTTCACAGTTAACCGTTTAACTCCCAGAAGTGATTAACATGTAACTTCTCCTTATAATATCCATCATTATTATATAGATACTGATGAAATACCAGGATTTCTCCTTTTACTAAAAAATCATATCTTCACCGCGCGCAGTGAAGATACTACTTTTATCTTTCACGTGTGAGGATATTGGTGTGGCCATGGTTACCAACATAATTACCCAATTGCTGTTTCGAAAATGAATAAAAAAGTTGTCTTTTATGTGGAAATTTCATCAGTATCTATATAATAAACAGAACATTAAATAGCCGCTTGGGGATACGAATTTTATCTTCCTGTGCTGAAAGTACCTCTCACTCGTTCGCTGCGCTCATTCCGTAGAGATACTTTCAGCACTCGAAGATAAAATTCGTATCCCCGCGCGGCCATGTAACATCCTCTATTTATCCAACACACAGGTAATGAAAATATTCAAACTTATCAGATCTACTGTGGGTTGTTATCTTGATCTGACACCAAATTTTCGTAATTAACTTACAAGGAAATAAGGAGATGCTAGAGTGGAGAATAAACGATCAGATCTTGGGAGTTTAAATGTTAATTCAAGCAGAAGAAGGGGAAGAAAAATTCGAGTTCCTGTTGTTATTAACCCCTGTGACATTATCGTGTGGTGATGAAACGTCCACCAGCCTCCGACTGAGGCTGAATAACGAGGAATTAGTGTAAAACTTACATTGCACGGCTAGGAGAAGCTCATCGTTCGACCATCTGGCGTTATTCTTGTTATTTTGCTAAAAAAGTTGAAGAAGGTAAATCAAACAAAATAGCAACGAAAAAAGAATTTCACGACAAGAAAAACGTTTATAACGTTATCGTGTATAATGCAATGAATAGTGCAAAAAACATGTACACGTAGCATATGAGCATATTTACCTTTAGCATGATATTGAAATGATGGGATATATATATATTTTTTTTAAATCATGAGGTGTGAACTGGCGTCCCAGACAAGACACTGTGATGGTATGGTAAAGCTTTTCAGCTCTGGATATTGTTTGCAACAATTTAAATCACAGTGTATTTAAACGACTGTGAATACATAAATAAAATATATCTCAACCCCTATCCAACCGGTACTACTGCTTATGTAGAGTTCATAACTGCCATGACCCTTTCTCATTTATGTTTATCTTATCTAATAAGCAACACATTGTTTTTTTTTTTTTTTTGCTAAATCTAAAATACAATTATCTACCTACCATAATTTACCCTACTTACATCGCCGGGTCTCATGGTTTCTACACCACTATCCAGCTGGTACTTGTGTTGACTTATAGACTGCTTGTTTGCCTGGATCTGTCTCTTGAGGTTTACAATTTCCACCTCTAACGGTCGCACATGGGTGTCACCATGGGTACCAGACACAGACACCAGGTACTCTTGTGACAAAACCATTCCCTAGAATGATCATGTACATAATTCATAATCAGATTCCTCTCTGGTTGACCTTGCTCCCAATGTGTGGGTTCATAGCTCAGTGGGTGCATGTATTGGTGTTCAAATAGAGTCCGAGAGTCACTGCTTCGAATCTTTTCAAAACCCGAAATTTTTTTTCGAAGCTGCTTTTCTTGCAATTGCCAAACAAAATTCAGCTCACCCAAGGGATCATTGCTTTACTTGAGAATCCACAATAATTCATTGAGAACATGTGCCACAAACAAATTTGATCAAAAAAAATTCCAATTGACATCTATTCTCACTTCCAAGATCACAATAGTAATTCCTCTTGCCGTCTGCCATACAATTCCTATGATGTTCCTTAAGAGAATTTGGTATTAGATCAACAATTCTCAGCACTTGTTGGATCGGTATTGCATTGGTATTTTAAGGAGAAATTCTGTCTTGGCCACCACTCATGAAAGTAAAAAATGAGCTTTTTTCTACAAGGTTCCAAAGTACATTCTATTTAAAAAAAGTTTTCATTGAAGTTTGTTCTTGGGAGGAGATGATTTAATACAATTTTTTGCGCATTTTGGATTACTTTTCTGGTTTCTCCAAAGTTTTAACTAACGCATAGTCATGCAAACACTCAGGTGTCAATGGTTAATTTGTGAAGTTCTTGTTAGTTTGCTTTAAAGAAGGTGCAGCAATTATATGCTTGTGTTTACAGTATAGATGAAAGAAGGAAACGCTTGAAGGGGGGCAGTTTGCTTGTTTTTATGCAAAATTAATGAAATCATCAAGGTTTTAGCTGTTTGGTAGTCAACGAAAATGCACTTTTAACCCAGAATTACACTGCACAGTTACTGAGGACAGAATAGAGGAGCATGAAATGAAAGACAAAACAAAAACACAAAAATCCTTGCAGAAAAGAGTTTGCCATGGCCCAGAAAAGGCAACTTTAAATGCTGTTGCATTTGCAATGATCCAACCTTAGGAGCTTTTCTCTTTACTTTGTTTCCTCGGTGGCCAGTTCTTGTCTCTCTCCCTTCGTGCCTTGGTCTCAGAGTCCCTGTTCTCCTGTAAAATGAGGCCAGACTGAGAGTTGGTTCTGCCAAATTGTGTTGTACTTTTTTACTAATGATATAAAAGCAAAGGATTATTTTCACAATTTGTTAGTTTTGTGTTAGTACAGTCGGGTGCTTTTTTAAACCATTCCACTCCCATTACTGTATGCCAAACAACTGTAACGATGTTACTTCAGAGAATCTGAGATTGGATTGACCAATAGTTCCCTGATTGATATTTGTCTTAATTCTCATCAGTTGTCTGGTTGATATTGCACTGAATTGTAAGGAGAAATCATGTTTTGGTCCCTCACGGGAGTTACAGGGTTAAAGCAGGTGTGTGTTATATGTTAACATGAGTCCCTTTTTTTTTTTAGTTCCATGAACATTGAAATAAAATACCTTAAGAACTGATAACATGCGCTGCACATGTTCCCCTTCTGAGTGGCATGAAGTTGAGTAGTTTGTGTACGGCAATTTGTACAAGAACCAGAAATGTTTGTTGCTGTTGGTGCTCCCTATATCAAAAGAGAAAATTACTTAATCACACATTAGTGTACTAATAATAACAATACAAGTGACAATGGTAACGAAAGCAAAACCCAATAAAACTACACGTAGTTACATGTTGCCATGAAGCTGATGTTTGTTTGTTAGTGCAAAACTTGTACCACTGTAGTCAGTACTTTTAAATGCCAGTAATTCAAATTGAAAAAAAAATGTACTTAATTATTTTTAGCAATATGTTATAACTCTTAAATTGAACTCACAAGTTGTTCTGTGCAAACTGCTGATTACAACACAACTGAGCAATGCAACATTGTTGCAAAGTTGCATGCAGTTGATGCAATTGGAGTAATCAAAATTTAACCATCCCAGCTGTTTACAAACCAGTTCTGTTCGCTCAGTGCACAGTACAAGAAGGATACCAGTGTACAGAATAATGATTTAATAATTATCATATGCACAGGATGACCCGTAATGTAAAGTCAAAATTGAAAATGTACATACAATAGGCTGCTTGTTCATGATCTTTGGTTTGCTCTGACCATTTGCTTGCCTTGTCTATTAGGAAAAAAAAAACATTAATTAATACATGTCTAGTTTAAAGCAGCCAAAGCCAGAGATCTATTAAAAATTATTGAACAGCTGAAAAACAAACTCTTTATCGCCATTTGCTCTAATGAGGGGCTAATGCTCAAAACATGAGTTGATAATTTACATAACATTATCAACTCATTTGATTAAACCAAATTACCTTGTAGTACTCCCACCAACACAGCACCACAGTTTCTTTAGAAACTTACCCACTGACAGACCTTAGCCACCAGACAGGAATAACCAAAGCAAAGAGCGATGGGAATAAGGATCCCAGTCAAAGTTAATTGAAGGTAAAGTCATTAAACAGCTGCCTTAACACTTCTACATAGCATTGCACAGGTACCACACTCATAGAAGTGCAACCAAAAAATAAACATGCACACAGACACAAACAAAAAAAATCAAATGCACACATTACCATTCACATTAAAGGAAAAAAGGACATGGCCATAGCTCTAAGAAAATGAAATGACTGCAATAGTATCATTTTTGAAGGTAGTACCTCTTTTTCTGGCTCAAAGTCACTGTCACTAGAGTCACTGTTATCACTCTCAGGGTCACTGTTGGAAAATGAAAAGTTGTGAGAAAAAGTTGAGTTAGCAAATCTTTCTCGTAAGATTTCTTCCTGCTTTTACCAAACAGACAAAAACTTAAAAGTGCTAAGAGATTTTGGGCTTCTGTTATTAAAAAAGTTTGGTAGAATTACTCCTAACAACAGAGATGTAATCACTGTTTGCTCAAAGATTAAGTCAAACCAAACTACCATTATCAGAATCAACCCTTCAACCTCAAAAAATAATGAAAATGTAACTTCTCCTTGTAACTCCAACAAGTTTCCCTGCAGACAGGTTATGAACTACCAGCTAAAGGGTGTTATTTAGGAATAAGACCAAATTCTCCCATATGATTTACAAGGAAAACTATGGCAGTTGGTATGGAGAATTACTAATTGGATCCTGGGAGTTAAAAGGTAACCCCAGATAAGCTAAGTAAAATGGCTGCAATAAAAATTATGATAACTTGGAAGTCTTTCAAGAAGTAAATTGAAAGAAAATAAAGTATTTTTTTTTAATCATCATATACTTATTTTCCTATTTTGAAAATTTCCACAAGTAAGAGTCATTCAAAGCCTGAACCAGGTCCCTCTCTATCTCTCCGTTTCCTCTCTGACCCCTCATTTCCTCAATTTATTATGAGTGACTTACTTGATGGGTTCCTTTTGAACAGCCATCTTCTTGGCTTGCCGATCAATCAAACTGGTTCGGCTTCTAGTTTTTTTCCAGGAGTAGTAATATTTCACCAGTGTGGCCACTGATTTGTCAGGCAACTAAGAGATCAAAACAAGACAAAAACAATGATTCACATTCCTGGTATTACTTGATAAAAATGTCACAACTGTTTACAAGAGTTACCATTTATTGTTCCACAATTGTGCAAATTGTATTTGGCAACAGTACAAACCAAGGCAAAGAGATTCATGTCCTAATAGTGTCAAGTTGCCACTATTACACATAAACTATGAAAATACACAGGTGTACATGACTTTGTATGGCTATGCCTTATACTCACAATTTGTTGAATCCTCTTAAAGCTTTTACCATGGGAACTATAAGCTTGTTCAAACAGGATTTTATCTTCCATGCTCCATTCATCTGGATAATGGTAATCAAAAATTATAATTAAGCAAAACAAAGGAAACAAATTTCAATTATATATATCAACAGCTATGATCGCATTGGTTTTGATAGCCTATAACTGACGAAAAAAAACCTTGAACATGCAACTCATAATTTAGGGCACGACACTGTCTACTAATTTTTCTAAACAAAGTGGTTTGGTGTCATATATTGCATAGTTATTGTAGTTTGAAATGTATTGTTTTTTCTTTGAGAAAATCAAATTTATGATCATTCATGATTATAATGGAGGAATGCATGGTAAAAAGACCTCAGAGAATTCTGGTAGACTGCCACATTCTCACTATAATTTGTCTGATGTTCTCTTTCAGGATACAGGTAACATTTGATATTGCACAGTTCACTTGGGCATTCATCCAAACACCCTTTTAGTGACTAAAGAATCTCTACTAAGCTGTTAAACTGTACACCTACACAAATCCTTGGTGACATTTTACTAAAAATGTAGCTTCCATTGCGTGCATACCATTGAGCTAACCGCCTCCCTGTTAGCTCAATGGATAGAGCGCTGAACTGTTGTGCGGGAGGTCGAGGGTTTGAGCCCTGGCCGGACCAACACTCAGAGTCTTAAAATAATTGAGAAGAATTTGCTACCTTTCTATAACATCAAGAAATGGTTAGATATTCTAGTCTTCTCGGATAGGTACAAATAAATGGAAGTCCCATCTCCAGCAGGGTTGGGGTAGGAGACGTTAATTTCCCACACACGAGATTACGGTGTGATGGATGTCCTCCCCTAGGGTGGGATGTGTGGGTCTACTAGGCCCGCAGTGATTGGCGCAAGCTGTTGCAGTGTCCCTGCCCGTCGGCGAATCTTATAAATCATAAATCCTAACTCATAAATCATACATTTTGACCTAAACATCCAGGAAATCTACCATGTGCTCGTTGAAGAAGAACTAGTCGTATCTGTAGTGGCATGCTTTGCTACTGTAAAATTGTTGTTGTTGTTGTTGTTGTTGGACACCCTAAACTCGAAACAGTCAGTCAGTTTTATTGTTATTCATGTTCACTGTAATTTCGCTCCCTTAGGTGTAGTTTCTGTTTGTAGAAAACCTGCCTTACTGTTAACGACTTCACCGAGTGTGACTAGACCCGGATGGGTTAGTGTGAATGGAACACAAGGTCCATGTGAGGCACCACCCCTCCCCCCAATGAACTGGTTCAATTATGGAAACATTTGTGAATTGTCATTGGAATCCCTGTAAATAAATGGTTGAGTTTAATTCGGACCATACCTGGGAATGGTGTAAAGTTAGCCAAGTCAGTCAGAGATTTATCTAAATTATGCTTGTGCCAAAACAGCATTCCAAGAGCCTTAGGTAAAAAAAACAAAAAAGAATTATCAGAAAAAAAAAGAGAAAACAAGAATCAAAGAGGCCAACAGATCATTACAAGTAATCTAAAAACTCAGCAATAAGTACAGAAAGTAAAGATAAATTTAATTAAAGTAAAAAAGAGTGTATTTACCACATTACTACATTACCTGTTCAACATTGTACCCATGCTTGTCTTTAGCTACTGTTACATAATCATCCACTGAAAAAGTGAACAGAAAAACTTCAAACAAACATTTAGTGAGAAATTTGTACTAACATGTAAAGACAACAATTCCAGATGAAGAATCAAGTGGGCAACTGTTTGAAACTCGTGTACCTCACACATTACAAACATGGACAAGTGTACAAGTATATGTGTAAACATGAGAAAATAAATATTATTACCAGTACATGATTAAAAAAAAATACTGTTATAAGCAAGATCGATCATATTACTCTACATCATCTATACCATCACTACAAAAAAGTTCTGCAGTGAAATAATTCTTTCCAGCCTTAAAAACACCTCTGGTACTTTTGAATGTAATAACAATGAAAATTGCTGATGAAGTAATTGTCAATGCAATCATTTTTGCTAGTGGCTTGCTGTAAGAATTGCTGCTGTAATAACAAAAGTTTATCTCAAACAATTTTATTGAGTGAAATTGAATCACTTGAATGTTTGCCTGAAGTTGAAGAATTTTACTATCAGAGAACTTATAATGGGTTTTGGTTGACTGAAAAATTATTAATGTTGGTTTACACAAGAAAAATAACAAAAAAAGTTGACCATTTGGTGGTAGGTTATGTAGAATGTATTATACTTACATTTTGAATTTGGAATATCTTCAACTGGGGCCCAAACAAGAAGTGCATTATGGCGGAGAGCCGAATCGTGTTTAGCTTCCTCCTTGTCTAAATTTAGAACAAATTTCAAAAAAAAGAAAACAAATTAATTGGTCATTAAGATTTCACTAGTACAATGTATGTTGGAATTCTGGTGAATCCTTAAAAAAAGCCTTTGGGGGAGGGAGGATAATATTATAAGGGAAACACTCTAGTCTCTTCAAGCTATGGAAACTGGGATGAGCTTGGACTGGATGGGTCACTAGCTCTGGTACAGACTTTTCCATCTACCTATTTAATTCATGTAGCTCTAAATTATAAAACAAATAAAAATGTATTTCAGTTCACACAATTAACACTTCTTTCCTTCAAAAATTAGAAACAATTTTTGTATCAACCTTCTATCGTAAACACAAAGTTTGGTACACTTACTACCTCCCCTATCCCTCCCCCCAACATGTCGTAGTGCTGTCAGGAGATTTTCTAGCTGCCAGGTGCAATGAAGAAATAATATCATTTTTCTGGTTAGATAGAGCATGAATTTAAGATATTTTTTGTGGCATTTTTGCTTACATCTCAAACTAGTTGGGGGGGGGGGTGGGGGGGCTTACAGCACACATTTCTAAAACTGTGCAAAACCCAACTCATTCTCAAGCAAGATAAACAGGTTTACAAAGGTACAATATACACCTGTAGGTACTACATGTGAGGACAGAGTGCATAGTTTGAACTATTTTCAATCAATTAGAAGTCATTCATGAATTGATCTAATGGTACCTAAGACAAAATATGGGATTTAATGCAAGTTATGCAACAAACACCCTTTGCCTCACAAAACCAGCTGCACTATAAAACACAGACTGGTTTAAACCAACTATAAATAATTCATGGTGAAAAGAAACATCAAAATTTGAATGTTGGTAACAGAGCCAGGGTACAAAAACATTTTTTTGACAATCTAACAACAGAGGAACTAAAATTTTGGCATCTTGAGAGTGTTAACCAGCGAAAAAAGAGCTCTGGTTAAAAAAAACGGTGTTTTGAAAAGCTTTTCCCAAAAATTCGATTCCCATCCATCCATCTCCTCGTTGTCTGAACATCAAAGTAATTTTCTTGACTTTGTCTTAAAGTAGGAGTTTTGTGGGAGGTTTAAACGACAAATTGTCAATGATTATCTTAGTTTACAATTGAAAGATGCAAATGAGGAATTTATCAAACCGGAAACTCAATCTAACCAAGAAAAAATCACGAAATTCTCAACACTAAGTACTTCATGAATTTTCAGTGCGACATAGTAACGCGAAACGCCTTTCAAAGTTTCCAGTTTTAATTGCCTAAAACAAGCTGCACAAAATACAGTTCATCGATAAGTTAGAGAAAAAACGCTTCAGTCACAAATGCGTTGAAATGCGGTGGAGAATACATCAAAAGTCTTAGACAATTTACGAAAGAAACCATCAAAGTAAAGTTAAAATTTGTGCAAGTTACAGGTCGGCTTGACGGTGAAGTAATAATTTCTCATATTTCAAAGAATATCTCTCCTCAGGTGGACGAATAGTGACCCAGTTTAACAAAATTTTAATGGATCATTTTCTGCCTTTCACAGCCAGAAATGTCCATCATCATTTAACGTAAACACGGGAAACTTACTTTCGGTAACGAGCTCTGGTATGGAAGCTTGGTACTCTTCACCAACTCTCATCCCGGGCTCTGCGAACACAAACATTTGAGAACAATTCATAGGGGTTTACGATTTCCAGTAAGAAGTTGCACTTCTCCCGGGAAAAAATTATGGTACTGATTCTCTAACCGTGGTATTCCCCGTCACTATCGCTTTCTATCTTAGACACGTGTTGGTTGTTGTCATTACGCATCTCCTCTCCTTTCTTCCCATCCACTCGCGAATGTGCCATGATTGAAGTTCGCGTCTCCGAAGCCATTGAACCCGTCTGAATGCTTCAAATCACGTCAGTATACTTAATAAAGTTATTTTCCGCCGCTTACGGCCTCAAGAGACGAAACACATGGAAAATTAAAAGAAAAATTAGGAGGTTTTCCCACTTTTCCGACACGAAAGACGAAGCGAAGCCGACGTAAAACAGCACCAAATCACGTGATATGTTTTCACATTAACATATGATAATGTATTCATGACAATAGGAATAAATTATATAAGAGTGCGTTACCTTTGTAAGAATGTCCATTTCCATTTTCCCTTTTATCTGTTCAGAAGAAAAGAACTAAAGATCTTGATTTGATACAGAGTAGCAAAGTGAAGGACCAATGAAAAAATCTCAAAACGGTCATTTAACTTTCATTAAGTTAGAATCATTTAAAATGAGATTAGTATCCGAAATAACAATATCTTATTTTAGTTTTTTTATCCCGATGAGTGATTCTGGTGATTAGATCATGTCCACTCCTGGTATACCAGTTGCCTAGCGCCACAAATCAACCACATGGCTTTGAATTTTTACATCTGTCTGACAGAGTTTATCGCGGGCAGCAGTTTTCGTCACTATGTCGTCTGCACAGATTAACCAAAATTTGATAAAAGCGTGACTATATTTATATATCAAGTTAGCGGTATATATTCCTCAGCAATCGTTGAAATACTATCTAAGGAACTTCGAGAATATTTACACTACTGAATAATTCATAAATTGAGGATGTCTTGTGTAAGAAATCAAGCAATAAAACGCCTGTAAACTCATGAGAAAAAAACCAGATGCCTTATTTGATGGAATTTTTGAATAAAGAAGCTCGCAAACTGAGAGTTTCTGATATTTTCCTTTCCTGCTCGTTCGATAACAAATTGACCGGAAATGAGAAGGGAAAATATTTTCCACAATCACAGAATATATTTTAACGGTGCTTTCTGAGTAAAGAGGTACATCTGATCGCGCGTTGGATCGAATACTAAAGCCAAGAAAAGGAGGTCTTTGTTTCGAGCTAGGAACCAAGTATTTGTTTCGCACCGACCTATAGACAACAGACGGTCAGAACTGGCAAGTCACGAATTTTTCAACATTTCGTTTGGTAAAGATTTGAAGCGAAAAGTGGTCGAGAACGTCATTTTAAGTGAATATCGGGGTTGAAGAAATTAATGCGAACCGAGTAATGCACTGATAAGGGTAGCAGAATAATAGATTTGTAAAATGATGTAGGATTGGACTACTAAGTTGTTAACAATGACTATTTACTCACGGCCTTTCATATTTTCTCCCGGAAAATTTCGCCAACCCGCTGCTATGACGTCTGACGCGTAGAAATCTTTGCCTCGCTGCCTCGGAATAGCTTCTCCTCGAGTTTCGCAAAGTTCGGCCGAAAATCTACGCTAACAGGTAACCAGCCGCTCTTGAATCATATTTATAAGTCATATATTTTCTGTCCACATGTCTGTATGTATGTTAATTTCTCGTGGTATTCAAGAGCAGTCAAGCGTGAAAAATTATCACGTGTTGAATTTGCATGTGAACTTGCTGATTGGCGGACAACAATTCCGTGGAGATCTTTGCGACGAGGCCGACAGGTTTTCGATGCGGAAACGAACGCAGGCAAATTTTATCTCATATTTCCTTGTAGTGGAGTCATTGGAGAGATCAATCCTCTAGTTGTTTAGCATATATTTGATAGTCTGTGATGATAAGTGCCAAGTCACAATCTGAATCTTCAAATTTTCATCTTGGACCTTTTATTACAAATGGGAAATGAAAAATGGGACTGAATGGAAAAAAAGAAGTAAGCAATACGATCATGGTAGCATTAAGACTCAGAGTTGATTGATGTTGTTATAATCTACATCTACATATACATTTATTAGTCTTGAAAAGGGGGGCCATCACGCAAGACAAAATCGCATAATGGTTTCAAAACTCATTTGTTTTGTTTCAGTTTCAAAAAGCATTTCTTTAAGTGGACCAGTCAAGTTGTTAATGTACCGGCTGCGTCGTGTGTGCGCTCCTGATACAAAAACATCTCGTGCGGAGAGGGTCACACATTTGGCCGGTGATTTCTTGCCCTCCAGCTCTTTTTGAAAGAGAGCGTGTAAACACGCAAAAAATTAAACCCACGCAACAGAGTCCAGGGACACGTGTTACAAGAGTTTTTACTATCGCGCTTGATCTTGGGAAAGACGCTCTTGATATTCAAGCGTGTAAGATGACCACTTGACGATCGCACGTCAGTGAAAGAATCTCGTCACTAGTAGAGAAGGGGAGACGGCGAAAAGCTTTCGGGAAATCCTTTCATACACGCATTCGTAGGAAAATAAGAGATTTGCTTTACAAGCTATATATATAATCTTCAGAGTCGAGGGTTCGCGTGTAGTCCCTGAATAAATTGGGGGAAAACATTCTGACGCCACCGCCCATGGCGATAGTGTTTTTGACATTTTGACGCGAGCATAATTTGTAACAAAGTGATGGTTGATAATCTTTCTTGGGGGTGGCAAAGAAGGGGTTCCAATCACACATCAAGCTGAATTTTTTCTATTAAATTACGCTCCACGGAACTAAATACTGTAAGAAGCTGATACTGTAAGATCTCTACCCTTCGGATGTATTACTATAATAATAATAATAATAATAATAATAATAATAATAATAATGAATAATGAATAATAATAATAATAATAATGAATAATAATAATAATAATGAATAATAATAATAATAATGAATAATAATAATAATAAATAAAATAATAATAATAATATAATAATAATCGTAATAATAATAATAAATTATAATAATAATATTATTATAATAATAAATAATAATAATAATATAATAATAAAAGTCTTTATTCCATCATAAGATAAAACTACATATCTTATGTTACAATGAATTTGGAAAAACTACAGAAATCTACATACATATTATGAATTAAAAAGTATGTCATTACAATAAATGGAGCTTAAATATCAACCTATTTACAAAGGTGTTCATAAAGCGCTGTGTATTAATTTTCGGGCGCGCGCAGCCTTTTTTCCTAAGATTGTGTACATATGTCTTTTGGACAGGAATGATGTCTTTCAGGGGGTGGCAATCCGTTGATTTTAGTTTCTTCAAAATGTTTCGGTCTTGTTTGTTTAAAAGGTTCTTGACAAAAACTGGAAATGAGATAAAACCGCGTTTATGACATCGGTCTAAAAAATTTTGTAAAACCGTCAGATCGGACTCAGATGCCCCATAGACTGAAAGAGCATAGCTAAAATTAGCCAAAACAATGGATACAAAAAGATGATCAATCTCTGCCTGAGAGTAATGTTCCTTTCTCAATGTTCGTAGGACGTGTAAACACTTGTTTGCTTTGACAAGCTTAGTTCTTACATGCTCATCAAATTTTCCGTCACTCTGTAAAGTTACTCCTAGTAAAACGAAGCTATTACATTGAGGAATATTATTAATTGGAGAGTAGAGTACATTATGATTTTTCTTTCTAACAACCAGCTCTTCACATTTGCAAGGGTTGCAGACCATTCTATTGTCTTTACACCATGTTAAGAACTGTCCTACTAAGTCGGCAGACGGGTCATTATTCCTAGTGATAGGCGAAAGAATAGTGGAATCATCGGCATATTTAAAAAGCACAGGGCAACCATTAAAAAAAAATCTCCAAATCGTTCAAAAATATAGTAAAAAGATACGGTCCACTTACACTACCTCGTGTGGTTCCCTTATTGACAGATTTCCACTGTCCTAAAAAATTATAACTAACAACACGCTGTTGTCTTGCATAGAGGAAACTATGATACCAATTGATAATGTACGGATTTAGAGGTAGCTGTTTCAGTTTGGCAGACAAAATAGCATGGTTCACAAAATCGAAAGCCTTACTGAAGTCCATGGTAAAAATTCGCACTGCGCTACAGTCACTACTATCTAAATACTTGTATGTCTGGTGCTGGATAGCGAGCAAGGCATTTGTGCAACTACCCGCCTGTCTATATGCAAATTGGGTGTGGCTCAGGTTGTTCTCAAAGACTGAATGTGCTTGTGTACGATACACGACCTTCTCGAACAACCGGGCAATAACGGGAGTAACATTAATACCACGGTAGTCTGAGTCCTCTATAGGCATGTTCACTTTGGGGAGAGGATTAACATTTGCCCTTTTCCGGGAGTCTGGCCATGTATGAGTAGACAGCGACAGATTCCAAACGTGAGTGACGATTGGTGTGAGTAGCTCAGCACAGTCTTTCCAGATCCAGTACGGGAGGTCGTCTGGTCCCGTTGCCGTTTTCTTTACATGAACTAAGGTATTCCAGACACACAGCTCAGATATTTTCGGGGGCTTTACACTGTCCGGGATATCCATATCACTAGGTCTAACGTAAGTGTCATCATAGCACAGGTTGGCGAAGTAGTCGTTCAGACGAACTAGAGAGTTCTTGTCCAAATTTATCAACGATGACCTGCGACGTTGCAATAGGGCGTCCACGCCCTTCCACCACTCCCTGCTACCAATGGCAGCCAGTTTTCTTCTGTTCTCGGTTATCAGCTCAGAAATGCGCTTATTAAATAAAGACAGACGTTCCTTGTTGTTTAAAGATATATGGGACTTAGTCCTCAGCATACACTTGACTAATGGGGACATCCAAACTGGGTCACGCGATGACATGCGTACAGATTTTTGCGGCATAAACTTATTCATCACTGCACGAATCTTTACCTCAAGCACCTCGACCGCCTTGTTTATGTCCACCTCATTGAGGACGTCACTCCAGTTCAGCGTAGTGAGTGCCATATAAAATTACTGTTTCCGATGTTCCCTACAGTCCCGCACAAGAACTTTGCGGCGCACGGGTTTAAGTTTTAATCCCGCCGTTAACGTTAACGTTCTTTATTGTGGAATGAATTGCGTAACCGAAGCATGAAACTAAGTGTAAGAAGGGCAAAACTCGTGTCATGAATACATCCGTTTAGGGTTGGTAAGGAGCCTTACAAATATCCTTCCCAGCTGTTGTTTGGTCATGTCACGCAACGAGTTCTGATGGGGGAACGAGCGTGTTGCATGGTTTACAACGCTTTCGTTCCGAACAGCAAATCATGAAAAGATAGACAGCAACATTAGCTATGAAATGTAAGATCATCCTACTGTAAAAAATATCGCACGAGATACAGAAAATGAAAAAGTTACGATAAATTTGCGAGCAACTAATTTTAAGAAACGAAAATCAGGTAACTTCAATGTCATTATTTATATTTTTTCTACACCAAAATACCTAAACATCTAATTTTCAAATTTGTTTCGTACATATGCAAAGCAAATCTGTGGCGTCCAGATTAAACTGTACAAGATTTCCACTTGTGGTTTGGAATTGACCTAGCGTCACGTCCTTCCTTGTTTTTCGTCCACGTTGAGATCGTCAAATTCTTGTATTTGTTGTTCAGCGTCGATTAGCGAACTATGATTTTCAGCATTGGGGAAACTATTTGCAGCTCCTTCATCCACAGTCATGGTAGCTGCTTTTGTAGAACCTGAAGTTCCTTTAACCTAAATGAATTAAAAAAAAAAAAAAAAAGAAGGAAAGCTAAATTTTTTAGGAGCTCTGTTGTAGAGAAAAAAAAAAAACAAATACTCTTTTCGATTGGTAATTGAGCGACTTGCAATGGGATCCAGAAAAGATTACATTGAGTTTTCTTCACCAAGTTCTTTAAGCGTTTCTATTGATCTACAAATAATATATTTAACCAATAACTCGATGAAAAAGAAGAGTCATTTGCAGTCCAGTATATTTTGCTGAAGCGATGTTTAGAAAGTTACCCAAGGTACCTCACGATTTTTCTCGCGAGAATGAGTAATTCGAGGGGTCAGGGCCCGAAGGCAGACTTAACGAATAGGTAGCAATACAGAATTGATTGGAACGAGAAACCGGATGCTAAGCTTGATAACTAGCTTGTGTTCGGGAAAAGTGGTTATCTCGAGAAGCAGCGAGGATCTGATTCGAGCCAGGCCTTCATGATTAGCACTGTATGATACGAGTTTCCACCCGCGGGAAGATTTGAGACGGGAGAGGTCTCCCGGGAGTCTGGCACTAAATAGAGATATTTAGCACCACGTTTACGCGAAATGCGAATGGGAAGAGTGACCACGTGACCTTGTTTTTCCCGCCATTTTTTCACGTTTTCCGGTTGTCCTTTGCCATTTCGCTGTGAAAGTAACCTGTTTCGCGTTTGCCGCGTACGTAAGATTTTCTTCACTTTTTCTCTCACAGAGTAGAGGCTAATTGCACCAAAGGGCACTAAAACGATTCCTTGTAAGAAATACAAGTGTGCCTTCAAATCCACCATGACGTAAGCTCACGCGAGGCTAGCTAAAGCAGCAAGGTTCACGCTATGTTACGTGAAACGTGAAAGGGTAAGCTGACGTTTGCCATTTCATGTAACGCGGTGCTAAACCTCTCTTATATCAGTGCTACACCCCCCCTTTGCAGATCTACCGCCGGCTCTCGTTGCTCAGACTGCACAAGGCCTCCTATTTTCCCGCCAGCGAAGAAACGATTGATCGAAGCGCTTAAAATGAAGGCTTGCACGCGGGCTGATATGGTGGCGTCTATCAATAAAATATCAAGCGCACCACTGAAGAAGCCGTTGGCATCCAGGGTAAAAAAAAATGAGAAAAGGAGAAGAGATGGGAAGAAAAAAAAAAAGAAAATAATAACAGACGAAAAAAAGAAAATAATAATGAGGATCTACGTCAAGAAGCTTACCTGTTTTTGTTGTACTTGTTGCGGCGGTGGCGTTTCTATTGATATTGTAACTGGACCATCATTCTGAATATGAACTTGCATGTACGCTCCAAATTTTCCGTCTGAGATAGGAACAGAAGGAAAAAATAAGATGTGTCTATTTATTTAATGAGCTTAAATCCACCTCACACGTAAATGGATATGTATGGGACGAACAATAAAATATTTACTACGTACCTTTCGCTGGGCATTTATTAAACATTTTTCACAGAATTTCCCCCTCACAAAATCAATCTTCAGCAACTTTCCCGCCCTTAAGGCAAGAAATTAATAAGGTACACTGTGATTGGACGCTTTCGAATAACAACTTCTGCTGATTGGTTTAAAACTTGTTTAACACATCTACGTCACCGCGTAAGCGCTCGAAACGTTTAAATTTTGTTGCTCCGTGTGGTCAAATTTAACCTCTCCGTCCACTTTCTTCGAGGTAGTCTGGAAAAGCCGGAATCCGGAATTCCGCCGGAATATTTCAACGTCGGAATATTTCAAAACGACTCCGATGATTTTCCGAAGAGTGTACGAGCTCTAAATATACTCCGATGATTAACACGAAGATTATTCGATGGTTTCCAAAGTTACCCAGAGAGCCCTGAATTTTTCAAGGCTTGTTTTTTCAATTCTTCTTCTTTCTTTTTTTAAGATTTTTCCGAAGAGTGTACGAGCTCCGAATATGTACTCCGATGATTAACTGAAAACTATCCGAGGGTCTCCGAAGTTACCCGGAGATCCTCGAGGAACAATCGAATCCCCGGCTTCATTTGTTTTTTAATTTGTTTTTTAGGCCTCCCTGAGTTTTCCTCAACAGACCTTGCAAGTGGCCTGTATCGAAGCAGGGACGACGTGTGCACAGACATGCGATGTTAATATGGTAGTATCCTCTTTGTGCTCTTCCTAACTTCCAACATTTTGTGCCATCTAAGTACAGATTTGGACACCAGTCCACCTCTAAACGTCCAATGACTGCCAAGCTATCAACGGGTTGAGAGTCTCTTTGAAAGCTTCCTTCACATCCGTTACATTTTGAGATGTTTCCTTTTAGCTTTATTTAAAAGAAAGGATTAGAAGATTGAGGAATGATGGGTTTCGGCGCCACGGTAAAGGAAAACCTTGGGGCACGGATGGTTGGAGTGGACGCATGCCGCTAAACGAATGCTGCTGCGTAGAAGACGACGCCGGCGACAACCTTTGGCTAAACACAGATATTGTAAATGACTGTGGTAACGGCCCTGGGTATCCAAAAGGATGATTTTGGCCAGCCTATCCCATTGCTGTGGCCACGTGAGACACCTTGCTGGTCAGGGCAAAAGTCTGATGCTGTGGCTGTAGATCTGATATTTTTATTCAAAATTCAAGTTACTAATTCAAGTTTAACTCAAAAATATTATTTCGCGATCAATTTTTAGACAATGGCGTCATTAAAGTATTTTACTGCATGTCAAGTCTTCACAAGGCCTGCGTGTTCGATCTTTCTTTGTTCTTTGGACGAGGAAAAAGGAGTGGGATATCGAGGTGGTTAACTGTCCAACAGGAAACAAACTGATTTGAATTTACCCAATATCCATGCACTTTTCACTTGGCTAAAACAAAATTCACCATCAAAAATTCCTTGTAACTAACATAAAAATATATTCTTCAGCGTTTTTTCAATTCCTCACATGTGTTCGACCATGTTCATGGGGATTCGATTGTTCCTCAGGCCGGATCCTCGAGTAACTTCGGAGTATATGCACAGCTCGTACACCACTCGGAAAATCTTCGGAGTTGTTTTAAATTAAAAACAGGCTCTGAAAAAATCAGGGATCTTCGTGTAACTTCGAAAACCTTCAGATGATCTTTGGTTAATCTTTAAGTATAATTATTCGGAGCTCGTACGCCCTTCGGAATGGTAAGCTGGAAAACCGTGCAAGGTCTGCTTAGGAGGAATGAGGGAGGCCTGTCTCTAACGGAAGAGAATATCGCTTTCGTTAAGCAGTGCTTTCCCGGAATTGAAGTTGTGTAAATGGCAGACTGACTAAGGCATTGCTATATTTTCTTTGTACCCTTTTAATGAATAATCGAGACCTCGATTAAAGGGACGCTGACCATGTTAACCTATAATTTGACGAATGATTTGCTGTTTATTATTTAGTTTCACGGCTGTTAAAAAAGAGATAAGTTAATAATTAAAAATAAACAAAAGATGAAATAAAAAAAGTCGATAAAAAACAAATAAAGCCGGGGGTTCGATTGTTCCTCGAGGGTCTATTTATTTAATCACTTTCCCCAGAGTGTGGTGAGGGTCGCACAACAGAGCGAGGCTCCTAATTAAGTACGCCCAATATCCCACCCCAGGGGAGGACATCCATCACACAGTAATCTCGTGTGTGGGAAATTAACGTCTCCTAACCCAACCCTGCAGGAGACGGGACCTCCATTTATTCGAAAATCATCGGAGTCGTTTTGAATGAAAAAAAAAAAGAGGTTGAAATATTCCGGCGGAATTCCGGATTCCTGCTTTTCCAGACTACCTTTCTTCGATCTATCATTGCCTCTAAGGTATTTTAGCACCATTCTAGATTTTACAGTCTCCTTCAAGCTACGAGAAGTCTTTCACTCTCCACAGATTGACTTTTAAGTCCCTCCCGGCTCCCTTGACACTTGAGCCTCTTTAACTACGATGATCACCTTTAACGGCATCAGGTTTGTAGGCTGATTTCATTGCTTGAAGAAAATCTCCATAGAAAGCCTTACTCTGTTCACCCCCCATTGCAAGATGATAATCCGGTTTATTTCCCTTTAGAACTGCTTGTAGTGTGAACTAAACAGGAAGAAAAAGATACAGAAACCACAAAAATATTTTCGCGGAATGATTTCATACTTTAAATAGGACACCTTCTTAAAAAAAAAAAAGAAAAGCTTATGACTAACTTTTTACCCAAACTTCCCCCCTCCCCCCCCTCCCCCCGTCCACACGAGATACTAAGGACGGGCAAGGGGCATATTACACTTTACCACAACCATACCATCAACAAAAATTTATTAAGTATGTTAATGTACTTGTATGTCTGCATTTGTATGTACATAGTCTCAACACTAACTTTTCAACTTACTAGCGAAGTGGTTAGTGACAACTTAGATGTTAGAACAATCTCAGCTTGTTTAATGGCCAAACTGGTTGGTGAAAATAAAAAACCACTCGCCAAAACTGAATTTCTACTAGTCTGTGGCTAGCTGGCTACCGTTAGAGTCGAGCCCTGATTTATTTGACATTTCATTACCTGCCAATGACACTGAAAACTGTAACAGTTTTTGAAGGGCTCTCATCCTGCTCGATGACTAAGATAATTTCTTCACCACTATTACTCTCACAAGTGAATTACTAATGAAATCTTCAAAGTTAAAGGGTCAACTGAGCTCATAGGGTAAGATTCAAGCATTTAACCCTTTATTTGAAGGATATAAAATACATACTTTCAGCTGAAATAAGCCTGACAAGAAAACGTGGAAACAGAATGAAGCTTGGCTTTAAGACACAAATAGTCCTTTTTACAGTTGTGGGCTTGGTAGTCAAGCCTTTGAACAGGAGTGAGGCTAAGGGTGACCTTGTTATGATAGAGATGTTGTTGCCTTTCAAATGCAAATTTCTTTGTTAACATGCTACCTAGATACAGGTCTCTACCACAACAAGGTCACCCTTAGCCTCACTCCTGTTCAAAGGCTTGGTCACCAAGCCCAGAACTGTAAAAAGGACTGTTAGTGCTGCACAATCCTACCAGTATGATACAAAAAATAATTTGATTCTCTCAGATGAATCCAACTCTACACAAATTCCATAGAATTTATCTGTCAATACAGTCAAACCTCGATTATCTGGACTTTTCGATTATCCAGACTTTTACTCTAGTCCCGTTTCTTTCATGATTATTAATGAGCTTTGATCTTCAAAACTTAAAGAGGTAAAAAATTCAGAGATTATGTTCAAAGTCAGGAAAAGCGTGTTTAAAACAGTGCAATACCTCCTCTGCTTTCAAAAGATTGAGCGCTCGGAGAGTCATTGAAGCAGACTTTTAGAATTTAAACTGTGTTATTTTTATTTCTTTTGTTTAATACATTATTGTCTTATCAATATTCCTATTTTCGATTATCCGGACTCTCAATTATCCGGACTGTTTACCTAAGTCTCAATGAGTCCGGATAATCGAGGTTTGACTGTATTGTTCATTAGTCTGTATATTCCAGAGGGCTTGGCTACAGTTAACAATAATATTATTCTTTGAAATTGAAGTGAATAGTGGCTAAATATTTATCGAGCCGCAAAGCGTCAAGGTAAATATTCCCGAAAGCCACTATTCACCAAGATTGCAAAGAATAGTTGTTTTAGTATCTACACACAAAGTGATCTCGACAAAATTAAAAGGAAGCCATTTAAAGACAATTATTTTCTGCTTCTGAAACTTTAGCGAAATGCGAGTTTACGCCCGCTATTTTATTTTTCACATTATCCACTTGCTCGGAGGTGTACATTGTTGATTAGCCCGAAATAGCGAACCAATCAGATTGCTTGAAACGCCAAGATCACTGAGTGTGTATATACTAAGATTTATTATACCCTCTAACTCCAAAGATATTATTGTTAATTTTCCCCTCTACCTGCTACATATTTCCTTGTAAATTAGTTACAATAATTTGGAGTTAGATCAAGATAACTTCTACCTGATAAGTTTTCTGGACAGCGTATGGATATAAAAGGGAGAGGTTACTTGTTTATCACCTCTGGGAGTTCCTGGGTTAAGGCATGTTATAAACATGTTATTCTTTATCTTGCATATCACCAGAATTCAACAGAAAGTGCAACAATTACAATTTATCGCTTATAGAGCGCTATTTGCAATGACAGATCAACAGCACTTTACAAAGTATCATTTAGGTTGTTACAAAAGCTGTAGTGATTAATTTTTTTTTTAATTATTAACTAACTTTTCATTCCAATCTTAAGAAATCACAGTAAATTACTTGGAAAATTATCATGACACAATATTGTAATAGTATGATTATACAAATGGCCAATAGTAAAAGGAAAAACAAAATCAACTTTAAGTTCATGAAAGGGTACCACAAATTGCAAATTTGATGTGAGATCAAGATAACAATTTCTAACTCAGGGTGTAATTGTAGTTTATCCCTCTTACTTAAGTATATTGTAATCCATTTTTGGAGGAGCTAGACTGTGGAATTGCCTGAGGCCTGACCTGCGTAAACTTAGAAAAAAACCTTTCAAAAATAGAATTCATCACTTTTTACTTGTGGTACTTGGTAATGAGGATGATTATGCTGATCATGTCTCTACGTTAATGTTTAAAATTACTAATTATCATGAATTAAACTATTATAGTAGCTATTATTATTAATTTTTTATCTTCTATGTCTTTAATAGGTTCTTGCTCTTCTAGCATAAATCCTAGCTATTTGTGAATATGTGTATACCTATTTCAATTTATTTATTTACCTGATTTTAATATTGATGTATTTTGCTAAGTTTTATTGTAAGTTATACAATCAGCACTGATTAGCGTTGCTACATGTGGGTTGTCTAAATTTATAGATCTGTTAAATTTGTTTGTTATAATTATAATAAACATCGTATCACATCGTATCACATCGTAATGTTTAGCTCACCTGACTCACACACAGTACTTCAAAATTTTTATCCACAACAGACTTCTTCCATCTTTGTTCATTTTCATCAAAGACTCTTAAGTTAAGAATTTTTCTCACCCTTAAAGAGAAAACCACCCAAGCATCATGCAACAGTTTTAGGGAGCATCATTGCATTGTGGTAAAAATAGTGCACCTCTGTTTGATAGACAAATTAACAAGTTTGAAAATCTAACACAAAGTGAATGATGAGAAAAAAATATACTCACATATATTCAATTTCTTTAGGAGTGTCATACTTTGATATTCCAAGTAAAACACAAAGTCCTCTTCCAATGGAACTAATAACTTCACCATCAACTGCAAAATACACAAAATATCATACAGTTTTACTACAAATTGTACTTTTTAAGTAGTCTAAGTACTCAAGGAGTCAAAATGTGTTTGCAGTTCTAAGCTGATAAACAATAAATTCCACCAAATGGTAAACTGTCTTCTCCTTTCCTTGAAAATTAGCAAACAGAATGAAATATTGCATCAATGTAATACAGTCTAGTTTATAATTTTATGTCCTGCTACCACCTGTTTGCTGAATAATATATTCTTAGTGTTAGAATAACAAAGTTAAAAGAGGGACAACTGTGTGATAGAGAAAATGCAGTGTTCCAGGCATTCAGTTAGTAAGAGTGGAGCATTGGAAAGAGAGAGGTTTGGGCCTGGCTTAAAAAAAAGGAGAGATGTTTGGGTTGTGTGTGACCAGACCCAGACCTCCTGCTCTTTTTGCTTGACCACCACTATTAGCTACTGTGCTCTGTTTTACAAACTGGAGGCCTGGAAAAGGCATGGCTGTAACCTCAATCTTTTCCAAAGTTGGCCCCTAGCAATCTAATGTCACGAATTGGTCACCAGAAATAGAACTTAATTGTCAGCTGAAAAGATATTCTAGATACCTAATGCGTAATGGAAACATTTTTCTCACTTCAACTCAATTATGACCATTAAAACTCAAGGGAAAATGCATATTGCAACTAATCACCACTGACAACCAATAACAGATTGCCAAAGTGGCAACTAATGCCTTCAGTTGGTAATTCAGTCACCAATTTTTTTTTTTTTTTTTTATCTTGCTTAGCAACCAAAATGATGATGGCCTGGAAAATGGATGTGTGCTTCTAATTAGGTTGATGTAATTGGTGTAAATCAAGGTCAGTCTACATTCAGCTAAAAGTTGACCCGGAGCTGATGGTTGTTTGACGATGTCCTGGCAGTCCAGCAACATTTCACTACAATGGGTGGCTGACTACTTGTCGAGTGTCAGTTGACCATCTGCCAAAAGCCCATTTCCAAATTACCCTTGGCCTCATTCTCAAAATGAGTCATGGTGCTCATCCTTTCATATGATTATAAGTTTTCATTCCCATGCAAATTAAACTCATTTTTACAAGAATAGTTGAGCACCAGGCCTCATCTTGAAAAAAGAGGCCAAGGGTAATTCGGAAATGGGCTATTACCACTACAGAGTAAATCAACTGCTGACCTAAATATTGATTAATTATCAACTAAGGTTATTGTCAAGGTGCATGCAATGCATATTGGAAATAACTGATCCCAAATAATAAATAACAATAAATAAAAAATAAGTAATCATAATAAAATAAGAAAAAACAGAGGTTATGTAACTTGCATTATTACACGACTTGGGCAGTCAGAGGGCCAATAACTAAAATCAACCAATCAAAATGCTCTATTGCCAGTCAATATTCTCTCAGTATTGGACCGGGCACTGTCCCGAATGGTCCCGAATGATACTGCTCTTGTGTCCCTTTGAACTTCAGTCTTATAATAAATCTCTTATTAACCAAGCTTGCTCGGGACTGTACTGGAAGAATATCGGCCCTCGATATTTTTTGTACAGACCTCGCTGCCCTCGGTCCGTACTGTCAAGACCTCAGGCCGATATTCTCCCAGTACGGCCCTCGCACTTGGTTAATTAAAGATATATTTATCCCCTGACAAATGGGTAGTTTTTCTAAAATATTTCAAGTCATTAGTCACATCCATGCTATTCTTGGTAAGTGTGGTAAAATGCAGATCATGTGTGCCATAAAAGACTTTATTAAAAACTGGATCATTGGATAATGCAATTCAAGACTTTTTATTGGCTTAGCCATTATGGTATATGAGCCAATATACCATAATCTAATATCTGTATATTATAACAACCAGTTTCTTCTTACAAAATAAAGTCGAGAGTACTTGTCTAATATCTTGGGAAGTTTTTTTTTTTTAATAAAACAATTATTCCACTCGCGCTTGTTGGATGTGAGATGATTATCGCCAACTCGGCGCAATGCGCCTCGTTGGCTATCTATCATCTCATATCCAACACATGCCTGTGGAATAATTAACAACTATTCACCAAAGTGGAGGTGGCGGATATATACCAAGCCGCGAAGCAGCAAGGTAAATATCCACCACTAACCACCAACACTTGAGGTGAATAGTTATTTTAGTATATGCTAAAACAGCGAGATAATATACACCACCAAAAATTAATTTGAGTGATTTCTTTGCTTGACACAGATGCAAACCGGGACACCAGTATAGGATATGATATAGGATAGTATAGGATATTTAGGATACTATAAGGTATAGGATATTCAGAGTTTGACCACAGGGAGCCCATACAATCTGTTTGTGTGGCCGACTGTTGTTTTGTAGTGAATGTACCAGATTTACCGTTTGCCTCACCTATAGTGATATATTGCTCTGTCACGCTGATTGACCAATTCAAAATAACGTCATCCAATTCAAAATAACGTCGTCCAATCAGAAAAGGGCAATCAGCCTGATGGTTTCTGGCTGGCACATGAAAATCTTTCTATGTTTCCCAGGCACTCAAATACTGTGGGATTTTGATTTTCTTTGAGGGCTAGCTCCGGTCTGTTTGGATGGATTTTTGATTGGAAGGTACAAGGAGAATCGTGCATCTTTTGACCTTAATGCTGCGAAGTTTCAAAGCAGAGCGATGCAATTTTCAGGGAGAAAATCACTCGGGCGCTTGAACCCTTTCAAAACAGGGCTTCCACCCTTGTCTTTCTTTTATGCATTACATTAACAATGAAATCAGACTTATTCAAAATTGCTCAAAAAAACCAATTTTTCAGGAAAAAGGATGACTATATACCACAGGTAAAGTAATTCAACGTTTTTTTATCAATGATTTCTGTACATAGTCAGCAATATATCACTATAGGTGAGGTAAACGGTAAATCTGGTACATTCACTATAAAACAACAGTCGGCTACACAAACAGATTGTATGGGCCCCTCCCCCATGGTTTGACTAGCCAATCAGAGTGCGCCTTCAACGCTATCCACTGTTTTAGTATTTACTAATTGTATATACTAACTGTTAAATGGTCAGTCAACAAGACAGTCTGTAATTCATCAAAACTTTGTGATTGGTTGGTCAACAGTTCATCACCAGTTCACCAATAGTTGGCAAGGGATCTACTATTCTCTACCCTAAGGGACATAGCCCATTAATTCTGCCCAAGCCATGGCACAACATATGCCTATTTAACAATTATCTGCCAAAGACAATGTGAATTTTGCTGAATAATCCTCACAATGAAGTCAAGGGAATTATTCAACATTTATTCACTGAGCATGATGCAAATAATAGTTTTTCTGAGTTTAATTGCTTAGGTACTTTTGCATTTTGTAAATATGTGTTGTTGTTGAAACCATTCTGTACGTTACAATTGTTTTGACTCCTCACATCGAGATAAAAGTAAACAACCAGTTTCCCTAGAATTTATATATCTTATTAACCAAGCACGAGGGCCGTACTGGGAGAATATTGGCCTGAGGTCTTGACAGTACGGACCGAGCGCTGCGCTCGGTCCGTACAAAAAAGACTGAGGGCCGATGTTCTTCCAGTATAGTCCCGAGCAAGCTTGGTTAATAAGAGATTTATTATATGACTGAAGTTCAAGTGCAGTATCATTCAGGACCATTCTGGACAGTGCCCGGTCCAATACTGAGAGAATATTGACTGGCAATAGAGCATTTTGATTGGTTGATTTAAGTTATTGGCGCTCTGACTTCCCAATCCGTGTAATAAAACAAGGTTATTTAACTCATTGACACTTACGTGTAACACGTGCCGACGAAAAGTCAAAATTTTGGAGAAACCAAGAAGGCAAACACAATGCGCAGTAAATTTTTAAAAATCAGCTTTTCCAAAAAAAAGCTCCAGTGAAAGAGGACTAATTAAAGAACTTATTTCCGGCGAAAAAAGCGATAGGTGCATATTACGTTTTAACTCAAAAATCAAGATGAAAGATAAAAATCGCTAAATATTTTCGCATGTGTGAAAATAGGCATGTGGATCATATTTCAAAAGGGAATATGCAAATTTGTCCGTGAGTGAAGAGATCTCAAGTTTCATGGAATCTATCAATAGGAAGCAAGACTAAAATGGCCAAGAAATATTTCGGGACGTCAGATTTATTCAAAACAGTTTTTGATTTACTGTAATAAGCGAAAAACGTACGAATTTCTTACGTGTAAAAAGCCCACGCGGTAAAATTCATCATGCTTGGATCGTTGTTTACTTGCCTTCGTGGCCAGAAATTGCGCAGCGTTATGGTGAAAATTCTGAAAAAACTTCGATTTGAGGCAAAATCTTCTATTAAACTATACTTTTTGAACACATTGTTACTCAAACATAATATTTACCGGGCCATCGAATCGTCAAATTGTCACCAGGCCCTGCTTGAAGTCCGAAAGTTCGGTTTTCACTTTACGTCCATAATTCGCATCGCCTTAGAGAATCGTAATGTCGTTGACTTGAGAGCTTATTCTGTCACTTTTAAGACCTGGATATCCATTCTTTTCCAAGTAGAGTATTCTATAGCATTGTTACTTTACATTCTGAATTCCACAAGGTCTAACTCGATCGCAAATGAACGAAAAATCCGACCTGAAAATTTTGAGGGTCGGCCGCGTGGACGCCATATTTTCAAATTTGATCATTTAGTGAAGACGCATAGAGTAATGCCCCTCTAGTACCCCCTAAAGTCGAAAAAATATATGCGCAAACAACGGATTCTGATTGGCTTATTGATCTCCAAACTATAGAGGAAGTTTGGGGACAAAACTCCACTTAGTATGGGAGGTAGGGGGGAAAGCGTTCTCGCGCGAGGCGATCGCGAAGTTCGGGCGGTTACGGGCGGTTCAGGTGTCAATGGGTTAATCAGTTAGCAAAAACTTCATATCTCTCTTTTGAAAAGTGTTGGGCCAAACTAAGTAACATCTCTGCTCTTCAGAATTGTATGTCTTACTACAGGAGCTGCATTTTTCACTGTCTGACTGTGTAGCATTGACAAAATGCAACAAAGCCATTTTTGAAATTTAGCTCCCCTGCTACAATCACCTCTCACAATACTCAACCAATCAGTGTGCTTACCTCTCTAATCACTAAGAACAATTATACTAGCTACAATTAGTAATATTAATTGCTCAAGTGATTATAGAGATGGGCTCCCTCTGATTGGTTGAGGATTGCATCATATCTCCCCATACTCACCGCACACAAGGTGATTATAACAGGTGAGCATAATTTAAAAATGGCTACCTCGCATATTGTCAGTATATATGCCAACTCTCCCAGATACAGAGCCAATCTACCACTCTCCCATATGGGTGACCAAAATTCCTAGATAAAAAGAAATTTTTGATTAGTTGCCCACAAAAAACTAAGATTTAAACTCGTCATGATCCAAAATTCTAAAATCATCTGGCTTCTTATGCTTGTATTACAGTTTCCAGCTTCATTTTCTTAGTTTTTTGATTCACGTCGTTCATTTCTTACTCCTATATTAGCGAGAGTCTGATTGAATGAGTATTCAACAAATTGAAGTCCCTCACAGATTGATCCATGTTTTCCCTGCAAAATTGCTTGGCATGCTCACTGATACTCGAAGGTCCACATAATGGCTTATTTACACCGTGCATATCTCAAGGCGATGGGGGGCAGAAGGTCCAAATCAAAAATGAAATTTTGGGGGGGTTGCATTGGCAAATTCAGTCAGGGGGCCGGGAGGATGCTGGTTTAAAAAAAATCTCCGGATCTGAGATCTCCAGTAGTTGGCATCTCTGTGCAAGTGTTATCAAGGAAGTGATGAATGTGATATGGCAAATTCAATTCTAAAAGAGCACAAAAGATGCTATTAAGTTTGGAGTAACTTTTCAAAAGAAAGATATTAAGTTTTTGCTGACTGAACTAAATAAACCTATCAAATTCGAGTGAAAAAGGGCTTTTTATCTCAATACAAGTATAATCAAAACAATTGAAACATAATCATGGTTTCAACATTAAAACGAATATTTACAACAGAATTTGAAAACACCAAAGCTAATGTATTTACTAAAACAATTATTCTACACAGCTGCTGTGACTGGAAGCTAGCCATGATGCAAAACCCTGCATGTAAGCGGCAAGGATGGCTTGATATGCTAACTTGCATATCTTCAAGCAACTATATAGGCAGAATTAGAAGGACTGTAGTAGGCAACTGATGGCCTCACACTGGCTTTATTCACCCTAGAGAAAATCTACATCTTCCAACAATGCAACCTATACATGTGATGCAAGGAAGGTAGAAAGGGGCGTTAAATGAAGGTGATGCAGTTAAATTAACACTCCCTGCTCGATAAGAACTGAGCTCTTTCTTCAGCCTGGAGAAGTGAGGGATCCCAGCAAAATTATCGCTAATCTACACAAAAAAAAACCTTACCAGAAACACTTGCCTGTGTGACGCGCTGAACAATGGCTCTCATTAGGAAGAATTCTGGATGAAAACTCTAAGTTATCGCAAAAGATATCGGCCGGAAGTGTTACAGAATTTCCTCCATCGAGTCCAATTCAGTACAGACACCTCACAAAAGCATGCGTAGCACCTGCTCTATCCAGGCTACTGCTCGGCCATAAGAAAGTCGTAATTAAAAATAATTTCAAAAGCTGAGTGTCGTCGAGTGTCGTCGAGTTATGGCTTTTGGCTTGTTCGTGGGAGCGATAGCTCTTTGGTATCATGTCTCTGCTTTCTGTTTTCTCCTGAGCTATTTTGTATCGCAATTGTGATCAAGGTGTACCAAACGGCAAATTCGGGGTTGCGACGGCATTTGTTGATTTCCTTCCGCGCATTGACTGGACTATGATACGATTCTCAACAAAGTTCTGGCGATTTTTACGGTTGCTTCAATGCGGTGCGCAGCGGTTAAAACTTCTTCCTTGGAAACAGCAATCAAGTTCGTTGCAGGTAAAACAAACCTTACAACGAGAGCATCGAAGCAATGCTTGAATTCTGGCCCTAGAGACTTCCTCTCGTAGAAAAGCATCTCTCTGAAAGAAATTACATCTCAACAAAAGGTCTTCCTTTTGTAAACATTAGCGGGCTTCAATGGGAAATGTGCTTCTTTAACCGAAACTTTAAAGAAAATAGCTAGATGAATGGCGATTAATTCTGCGGCTCCATAGTTGTTCAAGAAATTCAGTGGATTATCTTTCAGCTGTTTGAGAAGTATTTTGGGTTTGAAACATCAGAAAATGATTGCTTGGATGAATTCGTGCCAACTATCGCTGTAACAGGTGATTTGGATGGGCTTCAAACAGAATGAGCGACGTTATCTGAGGGCAGAAAATATCGGAAAACCTTTCTCCTTTTTGTCGAAAATTTGCGTTAATTAAGAGAAACATACTGAGTTGTGGCAAAAGAACTTGGTTCGGTGGCTTTGATCTTTGAGTCGTTTGCTCTTGGTATTTTAGATATTTTAACTTTTTATTTTTCGTTTGTGTAAGCGTATTCAGTTCGAACACTCCATCGACATCTGTGGTTGGGTTGGAAAGGCCATTTAAATTAATGCGCGACGCAATAAAATTCGAACAAATGATCGACGTAAGCGTGTGATAAATATTACTAGATACGACACGCGATTACAAAACTGTGTGATATCTGTATAATTTTATTCACAGTTTGAAAGCCTCTTAGAGTTCTTTACAGAACGACAGCGATTGTCACTCCTTTTGATCTTGCAAGGCAAACATTTTTGATTTTGTACACAGCCGAAAACTTCAGCAAAGTACTGTTGTTAATACCTCTGTCAAATTTTACAACAAGATGATAGATTTTCAGGCATTGGACAGATGTTGAGTATTGTGAAATAGGCGCTTTTTTAATCAGAGGCAGAAATGGAAAAGACGACAAACTGTCGCATGTGTTTGTACATGTAAGACTGATAAATATTAGCGTGAGGTAGAAATTATTTCCTGTGCTTTGTATTCGTTACAGCGGAAGGGTTCTCAATGTGACTATTGCATGGTCGTAAATGTTCGTGTGGTAACATATTTGAATCGATTTAATGCAATTTGCAATTCCATTGCGAGGAAAAGTTGACTTCTCGCAATTCAACAGATCATTTCAAAGTCGTTACCAGTATCTGAAGTTTTGGATTCAGTTTCCTTTTATTTAATGATTGTTGTCATTGCCGCTAGTCTACTGTTGGAGTTTTCAACTTTTTTTTTATTATCTGCTTGAAGGTGTAAAAGTGGGCGTTGAGATCTCTGACAGATAACATTTTATGTTTGTATGCGAGTCCTGCCGTGAATAATTCGTCAGTACGGGAGTGAACGCAAGAGACCATTTGTGTTCACAGCGATGATTTTCAACTCTAGTCGTATGATCCTATACGACAAAGTTAGGAGTTATTCTTGAAAAAAATTGTCTTTTAAGAGCCTAAACTACCGGGATTTGGCCAGAAAAGCTTAGCCTGGAGATCTCGTCCCTGAATATGTTTGTTACTACCTTGTGCAACCAGCTTTCCTTTCGATTATCTAATGAAAATGAATGGAGATCACAAGACCTGTTTCTCTTTCTATAATTGGTTTCTTTGGAAATGGGAGCAAAAAGGATCTTCAAGGCTGTTATGTTTTTTGAAAGCATGCAATAGATCACTTCTGTTGGGAATTGCCTCCAAGATTGAACTACTAACACACTCACAAGAAATCCCGTTTTTTTCTCCTTTATTAATTAATCACCAATAACCTACAACAACCTCTTCTCGCTCTCCTTTCTTTTCCTTTTCTGTCAATCATTGGTTTTTGGGGTTGCTCCAAAGTTCAAGACTATCAGATTTCCACGCGTTGTCTGTCCACTTCCTCAAATTACATTGATTACGATCAAAACAAAGCCGAAATTACACTAACTACAATGCAACAAATAATAATATTTCGCACGATTTCCGACACTTCGTCGATAGAGTTCAAGTTAAAATCTTTATTAAAAACTGGATCATTGGATGATGCAATTAGACTTTTTATTGGCTTAGACATTATGGTATATCAGCCAATATACCATAATCTATAATCTGTACATCGTAACGTCCGGACTCGTCTTACGAAATAAAGTCGAGAAGATTTGTCTAATATCTTGGGGGCGTCTTTTTTTTTTTAAATAAAACAATTATTCCACTCGCGCTTGTTGGATCTGAGATAATTATAGCCAACGAGGCGCGTAGCGCCTCGTTGGCTATCTATCATCTCATATCCAACGCGCGCTCGTGGAATAATTGTTAAATATATAATACAAGACACAATATTTGGGTAACTTGTCATATGCACGAGCAGTTATTAAAATTAATATCCAGGCATCTGACTTCTTTTAGAAAACTTGTTTTGTAGAAGTCATTGTCAGAACATTAAAAGGAGATTAAAAAAAAATGCTCCATTTGAATGCTGCAGAAATTTATTATCATCTAAGCCCACTCCGTTTAAGAATAGTTGAGGTAGTTATTATCATCCTGATTATATGTCACTGTCTAAATAAATAAATTACATTACAATCTCCCTAGTCGATATTCAGCCCGAATCGACCTGATTGCGATAAGACTGAAATGGTCGGAGTCATCCCAACGGCTAGCCGATATTCAGATCAAGAGTTAAAAGAGAAGCCCCAATCAGAATTGTGCCGCCCTACAAATATCAGAAATCTGCGAACATAGTGCGTAGTCGGCCTGCTGACCTCAGTCGGAAGATCAATGCAGATATTATTAGCCCGGCTTACGCAAGTAGAAAGATAAAGGATGAAATTAAGGTCAGGGAAGACGAGCCGCCTCTTGTGAGTCAACAATACGTGGTGTATTCATTTCAGTGTGGCCTGTGCCATGCTGGCTATGTCAGCTACACGTGCCGACACCTTCACCAACGAATTGAGGAACACATGGGATCGGCAATCGGAAACCACTTCACACAGCAGCATGATATGGAGCCAGATCACATCGCACAGAGCTTTAGGATCTCAAGAAAGTGTCAGAACAAATTTGACTGTCTTATTTTTGAAATGTTTCTTCATCAAAGAACTCAAACCAACACTAAACAAACAGCGCGATTAAATTCGCGCCAAATTATTTGTACAGAGTAGTTCTTGTTCTCATTATTCCATTGTTATTACCTCATAAATATTCTTAGCGTTCGCCACATTTTTACCCATTTCACCTTTTTCCACATTTTTACGCTAACTTAGAAAACTTTTACTCGCTTGAAAATGACCTCAGAGATGTCGAAACATCGGGCTTTCTTATCGCTAATTTTTATTTCGAAATGATAAAGAAGCCTTTAATTTCGAAAACGTTTTTTTATTATAACCACAGCATTATTTTTTATAAGGCTCTACATTTTTGGATTTTTGATTTTGTTTTTCTTTTCTGTATGGAATTGAGAAAACGGAGGCTTTGGAATTGTGCAACGGCAGTTTGCCAAAGCTGTGTTTTGCTTGATCATGCGGGTCACTATGGCGCGCCTGTCCAGTCAATATTCAAACAACCTTAATATACAATACATCCATTACAGTTCTTTGTCATATTTTTTATTTCCTTTCTGTATACTTTTTATTTTGCTTCTTTATTTCCCATTTTCTTTCTATATACTTGAAAATCTCTTCGTATCAATTCACATATACGTGTTTAGCTCATCTATTTTCTATTTTTTCTCTTCATTTTATATGCGTTCTATATTTTTTATATTTATTCCATATGTTTTTATTCGTTCCGAGTGGGATTTTTTATTTTCTTTCTAGTTAGTATGCAAACGTCACCACATGACCGCTAGCACTATTGTTTTTTCCATTCCGCCATTTTGGCTTTCGGCTACATGGAGGAAGAGCTATCGACTGCTTGTCGGGCGGCCGCGGATGCTTTAGAGATTTTAAGTAATTTGAGACGTGGGTTTACGAGAAATGTAATACCTCGGATGAATTCTACGGCAGTCTCTGTGAGTCAGCCGAACAACGGAGATCGTAAAGTAAACAACGAGGAACTTCAGTCAAACGAACGTGCCATTCAGTCCTCGACGTCGCCAGACTCTAACAGTTCTATCCAAGCTCGGCTTGCCACTCTCTTTCCGACAATTGGTTCGAACCAAGCTAGTGGGAAAAGCACTAGCAGAAGACTAGCAAGGTCAAAGCAGACCATTAAGGCGACCAAAGGCCACCCATCCAAGACACTTGTTTACAAGGATCTAGTGCTTATTCCCAGTCCCAAGATCAACAAAGTACCTACACACACAACCTGACTTCAGTTAGAAGAGAGAGAACTTGTCTGCCACGAGTTTCCCTTTGACAAGAGCTGGGACGCACATTCCCTCAAAGCTGCTATATTGAATCGATTTCCAAAGCTTTTGCCATTTGAGTATGTCAAGGTGGGTAACTTTGTGTAGTGATATAAGTAAGCTTAAGCATTGTTCTACGTTTAATGCATTCATGATAATATCATTGCTGTTCCGTTTATACATTTGGTGTGGCTGCACTATTCTTAAATACGCATCTATACTATTTTGCCAAAAATTTAACCACATAAGAGGATACCTGCAGTGACGCGAGTAATGGACTTCGAATTTTTTGCTGAATTTGTTGGGTTATTTTAGACTTGCTCTGGTACTGCCCCGCTCCCACCCCTTTCTCCTTACTTGTGACATAAGCTTAACTTAACTACTCATTCATTGAATTTACCCTTGACTTTTGCAAGAAGCGTACAAGTAATGTGTGTTTTTCCTAACCTAGCCATGCTATGGAAAGCTAGTAACTCCTAAGCTGGCTGAAGGCATAACTCTGGATGCAGAAAGAGTGACCAGGATGGCTGGTCAAGGAGCTGTTTATGTTAGATCAATGGTCCCTTTGGAATCTGAAGACGAGGGTGAAACCACAGAGGAGCTAGAGAATTTAGAATTAGATGACAGTCCAAGGTGAACTTTTTCTTCTGAATTTTTGCATTGGACAAAGTAAAAGCTGTATAGATTTCTTCTAGCTTTTTGCCTTACTGCAAAGGTAGCTTCCCAATGAAGACGGATAACCTTATGATAGACTGGCTTCCCAGCTCATACTAGTGGGCATGACAATGGCTTTTTGTTGGAAATATTATCCAGTTTGTATAGGTAATCACATGATTTCGAGTGCAATTTGGAATAAATACGCACGTGTAAATTTTTTCAAAGACTAACAAAATTGCCTGAGCCCATAGGGCGAGTGCAATTTGTGGTCTTTGAAAAAATTTAAAAGTGCTTATTTATTCCAAATTGCACGAGAAAATCATGTGATTATCTATTAATAATATACATGAAAAAATACGAGCTAGTTTCTCATAACTACGCAGAAGAGAAGCGCGCGCAACACGTGCAAAAGTAATTTATTCAAACCCTGCAAGTGACATGGACCAGTCATTCTGAACAATCAGAATGTCTGGTTTGTTTCTTTCTTTGCACTGAATTAACCCTCTTCTGTACTGAATTAACTCTCTTCTGCACTGAATTAACTGAAAACTGCATTCATCTTAACCAATCAGAACTGAGAAATTTTTTCATGTATATTATTAGTCTCCAAATAGATTTGTGTATTTTTTTTTATTTTAATGTTTGTTTATTTATTTATTTGTTGGCTCAGATCTTTATTCAATCGTTTAGCAGGACGGGACATGAATTGATGTGGTATTTTGCAACTCCATGTGATTTTGGATATTTGTACAAAGATGAACCCTTCATAGTCTGTTACATCATTGCCACTTAGTTCACTTTGTTTTTTATGGTTTGTGACAAGTTATTATTTCCTTTTAGTGTTAGTGGAACACAAAGAAACTCTGTGTTGCTTTCATTTGAGGAGAGTGATGGGAGGCCAGATGCAGCTGTGGTGCCCCACCCCTGCCAGGATGTTGCACAACCGTATTGTGTACCATTTCCAACTGAAGCAGAAACATCACATCAAAATACAGAGTTAAATGATATAGAGAGAGGCATCGACTCTGATATTGTTTATGTATCTGAGCATGTACCTGTGTCTGTATCAGTACCTGTATCTCAGCTGCCACCAAAACGTATCATCCAAGTGCACAGGCTAAATATTAAGAAGGATTTCATTGACGTATTCCGAGATCCATTAATTGTGAGTCAGGACATAGAGATAATTGCTATTGATGCAAGGGGAGTTGAAGAAGTGGGCGGAGGTGTTGGGTTGCTTAGAGATGTTTTCTCTCTTTTTTGGAAAGAAACATATGATTCCCTTTTTGTTGGAGAAAATGAGCGCGTACCATTCGTAAGACATGACTATCAAAGGGATGAATGGGTTGCTGTTGGCAGAATTTTGGTGAAAGGACATTTAACCTGTCAATACCTACCAATCCTTCTGTCTCAAACGTTCCTTGCTTGTCTTTTTTGGGGGGAATCTGCAGTAACTAGTGCTATGCTGACTCAATCCTTTAGAAATTACATTTCAGTAGATGAAAAATGTTTGATTGACAAGTGTCTCGCTGGTGACATGAAGTGGGATGATGAAGATGAAATGTCCCAGCTTTTAGAAGTTTTTAGTAACTATGACTGTCGAATTATGGTAAATTCCGAGAATGTTAGTCAAGTTATTGAAGAAATAGCCCATAAGGAGCTGCTGCAGAAGCCACAGTATATTACAGACTGCTGGAAGGATATAGTTTCTACACTTCTTCCTAGTTTTCCTGATTTTGCAGCAATTTCCAAAAGGTATGAATTGTTAATACCATCGACAATCAAAATCCTTAGTTGCCTAGAGGCAAACCCTGAGAGTGATGGGGAAAGTGATAGCCTTAAGTTTCTCAAACGGTATACTAAGGGCCTTGACACGCCTCAGAAACTATCAAAGTTTGTAAGGTTCATCAGTGGGTCTGAGTGAATGCTTTTTGATGCAATTCAAGTAAATTTTACCAACTTATCAGGTTTGGGTCGCCGACCAATTGCCCACACTTGTAATACTGTATTGGAGCTATCCTCGTCTTATCAGTCATTTCCTGAACTTAGAGAGGAGTTCAGTGCAATACTTGCATCAGATTATTGGGAAATGGATATTGTGTAATATGCCTTGTGACTTAAAGAGGACCATTGTGATGGCAAATGTAAGCTGATTTAAAACAGACTGATAATATCATTTTTGTAGTGAAATTGTGTTTTCTCCCTTGGATAGGCATTTACGGTTTTAAAACATTTAACAACTGTGCACAAATTATTTTCTGGTAAATCATACTTGGAAATCATTAACTAATGGCTGATTGTAGTATCAAGCTTGTTATCTGTTCAAGTTGACATTTTCAAGTGAGGGCAGGTGTTTAGAACTATTTTGTTGAGATTCTTATGTATTTTTTTCCTTACTGTTGTAAAGGTTAAGTTGCATTAATTTTGTTGTACTATTCTGATCGATACAATTTAAAGGCAAATAATAAACTTCACACTGTTTGCGTTTTCAATCTGTCACAGTGGTACCTGTTTGATAGACGTTAATTGATCTTAATTCTAGGCCCTATTTTCACTCTCTAACAACGAATTTTAGGTTAGTTGAATGCTGGGAACACCTGTTTTAAAGATTGTTACCACCAAAACGGCCTTATCTCGGCAAAGTTTTTTATATGTTGAACTGATTCTTAAGGATGTCCATGCATCTCAAATATTGAGTTCTACCATGTTCACCATCGTCATTCAAAGGGTGACAGGAGACTTCCAAGATATGCAGTTGTTGTGGTGTCAGCCGAACATCAACAGCTGGTATTGAGACCTCAGGGTAATCGTCGTCGTCTAACGGGATAGGTCCATCTGGATCAAACCCATACAATGGAATTTCATTTGGATGTAGAATACTCTCAACTCCAGAGTATCCAGAGTGCATGTTTTCCAAAATCCCAGAGGCAAAAATTTGTAGGGGAGGTAATTGATGTTCACTGGAGACAGGGTGGTTGTTCCATTGACTAATGAAGTGTTGTAATGCCCTATTTATCCTTGGTATGTAGACAAAGTGAAATGAAAACAAATGTACTTCATTTAACGGGTCAAGAAGACCCATGTCTTCCATTCCACTAAAGATATTGGCAGAGTGACAAAGGACACCAGCGTAAACATCCTTGTGAGCGCGCTCAACACGGCAGTTGTGGACAGAGCTTCCCGTTATGATACTTCCTCTGTTTAGTCCTCTATTTTCCAACATGTACTTTGCCACTCCAACATTTTCCAGTCCATGATCGCTTCTTACTCTTGAAGGTAAGCCAAACTCTTGTACTCCCTTGATAAAGAGCTCCAACACTGTATCTGCTCGGTTGTTATCAGTTAGGGTGGCATATACAATAACCCTTGAATACCCATCAACACAGCAGTGCACAACAAACCTGTACCTGGTGAGCTTGTGGTTTCCGTCTATGTGCCACAAAGCGTTTGGCGTTGGTACAGAGTACTTTCGACGGTAAAATGGAGTACTCCAGCGAAGTGCTGTCCCAAGCGGGTCTTGTCTACGAAGACAGTAACGAACCCTCCATCGCTGGATTCGAAATCCCCTGGCTCGGACAGCTCCAAGCAATCTTCATTGTCCAATGTTTAGAGTAATGCTTCTGATTTCTTTGACAGCGTCTTCAAGCTGAGAATCTGAAAACAAGTTCTAGTTAACGTTTAATTACAAAGTTTGAAGTATCGTACATCATTGTGTGAGATGGGACTTAGGGGAACCTAAAATATTTTGACTAAGGGTATGGCTTCTAAGATTTATTTTACCCGAGATTATATGGTCCTTATCCAAACACATTGATAATAAGCTTAAACCAAATAAGCCACTAGTATAGATAACCTCAGTCTGTAAAATACTGTGTACCTGACAATGCAGTCCAGTTTCCGCTGTCATCATCCAAATTTAATTCTCGTCTTCTTCGACGTAAAGTACTCTCACTGATACCTAACAAACTAGCGATTTTTACCCAGGAGAAATGCAGTTCACGTAAGAATTCGATCTTTTCTCTTTCGATGACGATTACTGGTCTTCCTGTACTTGTTTAGTGGTAGGACAAGCGAATGAATTTGATATCTTTGCTTCGACGGAATTTCTTTCCTCGTACTTTGTCATTGCACGAAAAACAAAGCGTACTTTTGTCCAAACAGCTTCCATTATTGTCTTGAAATCTTGAAGGACAGAGTTCTCACTTTGCCATACACTATGCAACAGCAACTGTAAAGTTAAAATTGCATCTTCCAGACGGACGTTAGCTTGTTCAAAGTAATCAACGGAGACATCTTGTGTGTTCAAATTATGAATACCAATCAACAGGGTACGAAGAGACTCCACGAAGTTGTAAAGGCCTCTCTCGTTGCCATCTCTTAAAGTTTCATCCGCCATTTTGCTTTTGAAATTGCCGGAAAAGTGCTAGCGGTCATGTGATGACATTTGCATACTAATTAGAAAGAAAATAAAAATCTCACTCGGAACGAATAAAAACATATGGAATAAATATAAAAAATTTAGAACGCATATAAAATGAAGAGAAAAAATAGAAAATAGATGAGCTAAACACGTATATGTGAATTGATACGAAGAGATTTCAAGTATATAGAAGGAACATGGAAAATAAAGAAGCAAAATAAAAAATATACAGAAAGGAAATAAAAAATATGACAAAGAAATGTAATGGAAGTATTGTATATTAAGGCTGTTTGGATATTGACTGGAAAGGCGCGCCATAGGTCACGCCTTAATGCACTTGGAGTAAGAAGCTGAAAAACAAAAGATCCAAATGAAATCACTAATTGAAACAAAGAGGCACGATTTACAAGAAAAAATAAAAATTGTCTATCAGCTCCATGACGATTACGCAAAAGTGATGAAAAAAGGAGAAGACTTGAAGCGAGATGTACAGGAGTTTGTAGACAATTTGTTTGCAACTGTTGAAGCAAAGAAACAAGCCATTTTTGAAGCAGTGGCAGAAGAAACGAGGAAATCTTGCGAACGGCAAAAAACAGAGATCGAACGTCAAATAAAGTTAATCGAGTCATCTTTGGAAAAGGCTGATAAACTGATGATACGAAGTACTAACGCTGAAGTCATTCAACTAATGAAATCATTAGAAACATTATTTCAGCGAGATGATCAAAACCAACCGGTGGACCTCGACCTGAAACAGCCTTCCATTTTAGCTTTTGTTGAGAATCAAAAGCTGTTGAACACTGTCGAAGTCGAGGAAATTGGATCTTTGCGAATATTCCAACAAAAAAAAGCAAGCCAGTCTGTTGCTGAAGGCAAAGGACTTAATGAAGCAATATCTAACCGAATAGCGCAGTTTTCTCTGACCACAAGAGACGCCGACGGAAGACAGTGTTATGAACGTGACCATGTAACGGTGGAGATGAGGGACAAACAGGGACGAGAATGCGTGACGGAAGTGCAAGTGAATGACCAAAAGGATGGACTTTATCAGATCAGCTATTTTCCCAATAATGACGGAAGATTTAAAGTAACAGTAAAGGTAAACGGAGAACATGTTCAAAATAGCCCTTTTAACCTGAAAGTAAAACGATTTCAGTTGAAAGCTGTGTCGTCTTTCGGAAAACACGATTTTTTTATACAAGGGCTTAGGGGTCCTTAGGGGGTGGCAGTGAATGCCAGGGATGAAATAGTTGTAACTGATTTTTACGACCACAGAGTCGAAATTTTTAACAAGAATGGAAAGTTCCTCTTAAGTTCGTTTGGTAGGGAGGGTAGCAAGGCGGGCGAGTTTAATCATCCGACGGGAATAACATTTCATAACAATGGGAATATTTTCGTGGCAGACACCGGTAACCACAGAATCCAGAGTTTTACTAGGGAGGGTCAGTACGTGGGTAGTTTTGTTGGAAAAGGAAACCCTGATAGTCAGCTCAATCGTCCTCGGGGTTTATCGGTAGACAGTGATGGAAATATCATTGTTGTTGATACAGGTAACAAACTGATTAAGATCTTTTCTTCTGATGGCACGTTTCTCATGAAGATAGATGGACAGGGGTCTTTTACTTATCCTATACACTGTGTCCAGTACAATACATATCTCATAGTGTCGAACCAAGATGAACATTGTATTAAAGTATTTGACAGGAATGGAAAGTTTCAGTACAAGTTTGGAAAGCAAGGTAAAGGGGACGGGGAGTTTGAATATCTCGGATGTTTGTTAGTGAACAAGTCGGGACACCTGATGGTATGTGACTCAGGAAATAAGAGAGTACAAGTATTTGAACTGAATGGAGAGTTTCTTAGTAAGTTTGGAACTAAAGGTGGCGATTTAGGCGAATTCAATTGTCCAATTTCTATGGCGGTTCTTTCTACTGGACAAATTGTTGTCACTGATTATCTAAACCATCGCATTCAAGTTTTTGAGCAACATATAACTGATATAGAAAGTTGACAAGTTCGATTTCCTTTTTTCAGAAATGTATTCCTAAAATTGGTAACACAAAATGACATATGTAGCTATATTTCTTGCTTTGCTACTTTCGTTGAAAATGTTACGTCTGGTCAAATAATGAACGAATTACAATTTTGATGCGATAAATTACATTTGACCCCCCCCCCCCCCCCCACAACGAAGTGAATTCAAGGGAAGAATTGATTCTCGCAGGTAAATTGCAAAATAAGCGATTGCAGAAAAGAAGCCTGACTTTACAGGCCTGTTTTTGAAATTGTAAATACCGAGCTCCTTAAATTTCGTAATAACTGACAATGTATTTTAATATTTCTCCCTGAAATTTGAGTGGTCGATAAAATTACTGTTAATTATTATTGGACCATTACAGTTTTTTTTTTTTTTTGCCATTTTGTGTTCTTAATACGACCTCCCTGCTTATTAAATAACATTTTCCGCGGAAACCGACTCGGAGGCTAAACGAGAAGCCATCTTTTTAGTTATTTCCGACTGATCGAAGGTGAGCGGCTTTTAGGAGAATTAGCTACGAGCTTAGCTAGTAATATTTACTTGTGTGGCATATACTCGTGGCTATTATTTTTATAATCACAGAAACTACTTATGTAGATTGTGTTTAGGCATTAGAACAAGACATAGCTAAGCAAGAGTACTTCTTCTTACTGTTTGCCGTACATGTACAATGGGTATGACATCATTTTAGAGAATTTTTATATTATTATTGGTCAAATCAATAACAGCCAATTTGATAATTCTTTATTCTCCTCATTTATCTACTTGATATTGTACTGATATTGTAAGGAGAAATTCTCTCTTGGTCATTCACGGGAGTTGAAGCGTTAACGAAGTTTTGAGGGAATGACACAGAAGTCTTTCTGATAACCGGATATATACTGTATTGGTCACATACCATGCTCACGGTATATGAAGGCTTAGTGAAGTTTTGTAATATTGTCAAATAAGTATTTTTGATAATTAACCGGATACAGCTATGTAATTACTTACTTCGATATAATGCAAATAAACTTTGTGTGATTTGATGTCTCATGATCAAAGATTTTTTTTTACAATGTTCTTTTAGAGTGTCAAACAATTTTTTTGTCGTGAGAAGCTAGCATGGTGTCATGGTCAAAACACTGGCCCTTGGAAAAAGCGCCAATAAGACTCTAATAAGCACTGTGTCTATTCCAGGCTCCCAAAAAGTGGAGACAAGCGAAGAACAGGCGAGCATTATTGGGTGGTTACGGTTGTTAAGAAAAATGGCTACCTCAGCCTTTTTTTTTTTTTTTTTTTTTACTGTTTAACCCCTCCTGAGGTGCTTATTCTATCTAAGTACAAGAGATTATAATAATGCTTTTACTGGGAAGGCACTTCACTCCTATTGCCTGGTTCGAAAATACGACGCTGATGCAGATGTAAGAGAGTACCGAGTGAATTACTGTAGCGGAAACGAAAACGCAATCGGAAGCACCGACGCAAGTAATGAAGAAAGTTTCATTTTCTTGCAGTTGTATTTGCTCTTGTGTTTGTATTTCACATGTGTGAACCTGAGCAGACACAAATGAAAACGCTTGGTAAAAGAATAACAACAAAAACGAAAAAAAAGTCAGCTTCAATGCCACCATTTTCAGTGAAGTTGAAAACAAGATAGCTATTTTAGCCAGAAATTGGCAGAGAAAATCAGGACATATCTTGTGCTGTACGATAATGTTGTACCAATTTCAAGTTCATACTTAAATGAAGTTTTGCGTGGAGTGATTTGGCAAAACAATTGGCAATAAAAAACTAAACATTGGTCTGACCCAAACTTTCCTAGCTCTACTTTTGCACCTCTGGACATGTGTTTCTCGTATCTTAATCCTTCCTCCCCATTGGCAGCTAATTGTAAGTCAATTTCCTATCGACTCCCCACCCCTTTATACTCTGTTGGAGATGACTGATACCCACCTGCCCCCCCTGGAAACCAAGTATTTCCCCAAACTCTTCCGGCCTTTCCTCCCTCCCCACGCCCCTATGTCGGTGTTGTTGTTTTAAAAAAGACGGAAAGACTTGTTGTGGTCAAAGTCACAGCCTCGTCCGCTATCTTGGGACAACACATCCACTACGCCTGCGTATCTTACCTTTTTTTTTTTTTGGTTTCGACTTGTGAACGTCCTTTGCTTTTGCATCGTGCGTGTGAACCGAGCTTATCAGTTATCTTCTGGATCCGAAAAGAATAATCCTATTAATATTTTGTCTTCACTTAAATTTACATAACAAGCTTCCTGTTAGACTGATCAAACACAACGAATATCGAGGAAGAGAGTTCCATGTATCTCTTTTCTTCAACCACACTCGATTGCTACGGTGTAAGCGCCTGTTACTTTCTGCATTCGAGAAATTACCCTAAATGAAAATCGGAAGTTGTTTTTGGGTTATTTTGCAAACATCGAGCACGAAAGAAACGATCTGAAAAACAGTAAAAATGGTCGTACACCGCGAAGGCAAATTATGTATGAAGACGCATGACATTTTAGATGCAAAATAGACGAAAGTTATCCAGCTCCTTATATATTTATTGGTTCCCATTCTCCTCCGTTAATTTGAACAAGAACTGATACCGAATCCAAAAGCAATTGCTAAGCCTGCAGTTCGTTTAATGTCGCAGAAAAGGAGGTGATTTTCGGCTGGATGCGCGCTAGCCTCCCGGCTAAATATATCTATGAAATCATTAGAAACCACAATTCAGCAAGATGATCAAAACCAACAATTGGACCTTGACCTGAGTTCGAAAAGGCCTCCTATTTCAGCCTTTGTGGAGAATCAACAACTGCGGAATACTGTTGTAGCCGAGGAAATTGGATCTTTGCGAGTATTACACCAAACAAAAGCAAGCCAGTCAGTTGCTGAAGGCAAAGAACTTGAAGAAGCAATTGTTAACCATATAGCGCAGTTCACTTTGACCACAAGAGACGCCGACGGAAGACAGTGTTACAATGAACGTGGCCATGTAACGGTGGAGATCTGGAACGAACATGAACGAGAATGCGTGACGGAAGTGCAAGTGAATGACCGTGAAGATGGACTCTGTCAGATCAGCTATTTTCCCAATGATCACGGAAGGTTTGAAGTAACAATAAAGGTAAACGGAGAACCTGTTCAAAATAGCCTTTGCACTGTGAAAGGAAATTAAACGATATCAGGTTAGAGCTGTGTCGTCTTTCGGAAAACAAGGTTCTTCTCTAGGAATGTTTTTTTTTGTCCTTAGGGGGCGGCAGTGAATGCCAAGGATGAAATAGCTGTAACTGATTCTTGCAACCACAGAGTTTAAATGTTTGACAAGGATAGAAATTGCTTAAGATCATTTCGTAGGATGCATGGGTAGCAAGGCGGGCGAATTTCATTGTCCGATGGGAATAGCATTTCACTGACAATGGGAATATTTTCGCGGTAGACAAGAATAATCACAGAATCCAAACATTTAGGCCATGTCTAAACTGTACCGAACCGCTTTTCGTGTCGACATGAAAAACACTGCGGCATAGTATGAACATGGGCGGCCCAGAATTGAAACAAGTTGTTTACACGGGCGAACGGATTGCACCGAACCGTACGGGACGAAGAGGGCCTGCCATGTTTTTCCTGGAAGTGCGTGACCATTTCTTGAACTTCTTCTATTGTCTGCGGATGTTTAATATACTGCGGACCGAGCAGCCTAGAAATAGCCATGGTGACACGTCCCACCACCTTTGAAACAGTTGATTTACCAATGCCAAAAGCGTTGGCTACATTTCTCATACGCCCTTCATCTGCAAGATAATAGAGGGTGACAGCGACTTGTTTTTCGACCGATAATGGCATTCGCATCCTTGTAGCTTGTCCTTCCAAAGTAGGCCTCAGGTCATCACATAACTTCAGAAATATCTCGCGGTTCATACGAAGATTTTCCTTTCATTCCTCTGCAGTCGTTGTGAAATTCTACTTATCGAAACCAAGAAAGTATTACTTAACGCCATATTAACCATGTAGGTGAAAAACTCCAACTAACTTCTACTTTCAACACACTACTTCGAAAACTTAAAAGTCAATTTAGTTTACGACCTCGTTAGTTGATAACAAACAAATGACGAGGTCGTGGGGGAAACTAGTTTTGAAGTTTTCGCAGTAGTGTGTTGAAAATAGAAGAAGTTAGTTGGAGTTTTTCACTTACATGGTTAATATGCTCTTCTGCAATCACTCTTTGGGTAATAAAGTTGTCCCACCATTCATTACATCTCCAGGGCCTGACCCAAAATAATCTTGCGCAAGGAAACCTCCTTCCGCCAGTTCTCTTTCTTAAGTCTTTGAGCATCCGGCAAAAGTTGAAGTCGTTTCGATTCCATCGTCTTTTCCGGTGATTCAAAGCAGTTAAATTCATGATACAGAGCTTTAAGTGTTCAGTACAGCGTTCGAGATAACGGAAATCAACACAAGTGGCAAGGCCGCCATATTGTGGAATCCAATCTTCCCTCCGAGTTTTTGACTTCCGCTGCGGTCCGGAACCTGTTCACACGATGCCAAAGAGTGGTGTGAAAACCTATCCGATACGTGACGATTCCCTTTCGAGATGGCAGCGTCGCAGCGTCGCTCCGTTGTAAAAACCGCGCCGAAATCAGCGTTTCCTTTGTAAACAGAAGCCCTATCCGATATGGTTTTTGTGTCGGCACACGAGCTATCCGGTATAGTGTAGACATAGCCTTAGTGGGGAGGGTCAGTACGTGGATAGTTTTGGTGGGAAAGGAAACTTTGATTGTCAGCTCAATTATCCTTGTCTATAGACAGTTATGGAAACATCATTGTTGCTGATAAAGGTAACAAAATGATTAAGATCTTTTCTTCTGATGGCACGTTTCTAATGAAGATAGATGGACAGGGGTCTTTTAGTTATCCTATCCACTGTGTCCAGTATGATACATATCTCATAGTGTTGGACCAAGATGATCATTGTATTAAATTTTTGGACAGGAATTGAAAGTTTCAGTTCAAGATTGGAAAGGTGGGTTTAAATACCCCGGATGTTTGTCAGTTAATGAGTCAGGACACCTGATGTTATGTGACGTACATAATCATGGAGCGCAAGTATTTGAAGTGGATGAAAAGTTTCTCAGTAAGTTTGGAACTGAGGGTGGTAATTTAGGAGAATTTAATTATCCAAATTTTACAGTGGCTCTTTCTACTGGGCAAATTGTTATCACTGATCATAGCCATCGTATTCAAATTTTGGAGCAACATATAATTAATATAGAAAATTAAGTTCGATTTCTTTTAGTTCAGAAATGTATTCCTTAAAATGGTAAAATAAATGACATATGTAGCTATATCAATAAGTTTAAAGAATAAAGTTTATCTCTCAGTTAGCTCCGTTTGCTATCTCTCGCTCTGTCACTATCTTTGAAAGCGTTACGTCTGGTCAAATAATGAACAATTCACAATTTTGATGCGATAAGTTACATTTTTACCTGAAAATAAAATTTCAGAGGAGAAATGATTCTCGCAGGTAAACTGCAAATTACGCGATTGCAGAAAAGCAGCCTGAATTTTTAGGCGTGTTTCTCAAAAATATTAGTTACCAAGCTCCTTAATTTTTGCAATAGTCAATAAATTTTGATATTTCTCGTTAAGATTAGAGGTGGAAGAGGTTGATATACTTACCGTTAATTACTGTTGAAGCAAGAGAATTTGTTGTAAGTTTGTGTTCCTGGTGTGGCTTCTTGATAAAATTTGCCATTGAGATAGCCAATAACTAGCATTACTTATTTGTATGACATATACTTAACAATTATTCCACGAGCGCGCGTTGGATATGAGGTGATAGATAGCCAACGAGGCGCGTAGCGCCGAGTTGGCTATAATCATCTCATATCCAACAAGCGTGAGTGGAATAATTGTTTTATTAAAAATTCCCCCAATAAATTATTATTTTGTAAGAAAAAACAGGATTTTTAGCTCCCTTTTGATCTTAAGCTGACGCGTACGCTTGCCATATTTGTAGATTATGGTATATTGGCTCATATACCATAATGGCTAAGCCAATAAAAAGTCTTGAATTGCATTATCCAATGACCCAGTTTTTAATAATAATGGTTATCATATGCTTAGATAGCTTCTTTTTCCCTTCACAAAAAATAGTTAAGTAGATTGGGTCGGACCAGAGTCTCCAGGTTAAGAAAGTTCGTTAGAAATTACTATACTTGTGAGAACCTCAGGTATGCCTGGTAAAAAACGCACATGATCCACAGAGCTGGGGTTGTTCAGACTTAATAAAGGAGATGCTTGAACCAATCATGGAGTGGTTTAGGGGAAACTTTGGTAATACACGTTTTGTATTAAGAATTTATTCTAATGAGTGTAGTCAAATTACTACTTAGCCCTCTTACTCCCAAGATCTCATTAGTAATTCTCCTTACTGTCTGACACTCTATTCTTATAAATTTAGTTCGGGGAATACGGTATTGGATAAACTATTCATTCCCTAATGGATATTTATCTTTATTCTGATCACTTGTCTGCTTGATATTGTGTTGATATTGTAAGGAGAAATTCTGTCTTAGTCACTCATGTGAGTTGAAGAGTTAATTAACGAAGTTAACGAAGTTTTGTATATGTAATTTCTTACCACAATAAATTGAGAATAAACTCCTCGTCATCTCTTGATATTTTTAGATTGTCAGAGAATTTCTTTGTGTTGGGATGCTAGCATAGTGTAATGGCGAGGACACTCACTCTTCAGTCACAGAGTTGACCCAGTTTTATTTCCTGTTGATACCACATTTGGGTTGAGTTTGTTGGTGGTTCACATCTTTGCTTCAAATTTTCTTGTTTGTTTGTTTATGTATTCCCAGATTGTTCTAGTTTAAGTTCCTAAATTCTGACCTGATCTTAGGCGCTTTTGAATTAATGTAACTAGAACTGGAGAAACTAATTCTAAATTTGATTTTTTATTTAATACTAGACTTACGTTCATGTCAAACCTATTTTTAGTGGTCTTAGATGCATTCGATTGTATTATCCAGGACAAATTTTCCGCTGGAACAACCAGAGTTATTATTCTTTTTTCGCGCTAAGTATAAAGTAAACGTCAATTCCGAGAACATAAAATAAAATTTTACAAAAAGGTATGGAGGAGCGAATCCCTGTAACACCTCTCCTCTCGCTTTGGAAGGACTCGCCAAGAAGCACTTGACATGTTCCACGCCCGCCGTTAGCGGAGAAGAAGAAATCATCGCTGAAAATAATAGATTACCTGTTGATGTCGGAAATGAAACAATAAACCTTAAGGGAGGGGGGTTCCAGGCATCGCTTCCCTACACCTGTACGACCTCCCCCCCTTCCATTCAATTGGTGCAACGGTTATGGCACTTATTACCTTCTGCATCCGAGGGTAAAGTCACTCTTGAGTCGTAAAAAAATTACCTTCAAATAAATAGGAACCACAAACACCAAACCAGAAAGAGAACTATCCGAAAAAGAACAAAGATGGTTGCACACGGTGAAGATTAACACAGATTACGAATGACAACCCTCAATATTTTCGGCGTAAGATGAATAAAAAAAAAAATTATCCAGATCTTTCTATATTTAATTAGTCGTTGCTATTATCTTCCGTGGATTTGAATAGGGACTGGTATGAAATCTGAAAGCAGTGGCAATGCCCGGCCCCGTCGGTTAATGTAACAGAAATGGAGAAAATTTAAGGATGCATGAACGTTACCTACCCAGCTTAACTTCAGTTCTGATTTCTATATCATCTACAATTAAAGTCAAAATTAGTTGACACATCATGTCGAAAGAGTTCTATTTAAATGAAGAATAACATTCCTGTTTCTATTATGCTATGAATCATTTACAGTCCCCCCCCCCCCCCTTCCCCCGTTCAACGTTGGTAAAAGTTCACGGAATCACGATACAACCGTTAGGCTAAAATTAAAAGTTCGTGGAATTCCTATACAACATTTTGGCTCACAGCTCATGGAATCACGATACAGCATTGTTTTGGCCTGGCTTGCAAATAATTGTGCGTACCGCTGGAGATTGATTAGACGAACAAGGCGATGCCGACCCATCCAGCCCCGCTCGTCAGACAAGATGAGACGTACCGGTCCGGAAAACGTCGTCCGGCCCTGTTGCCCTCTCGTCACTTTGTTGCAGAACTTAGAGGAAAACTAAAAACAGAAAAAAATCGCGTTTTTCAAGGAATTATGAATTTCTTGTCCTAAACTGGAAAAAAAAAAGAAACTTTATACTGCATATTTTTTTGTGCTCGTATGACTGCGTGTGCCCGTCTATCGCGTCCGGCATTTAGGTTAAAATTTTCAAAACTTATTGATCATATTAAAATGCCTATCGAAGGAGTATGTTCAGTCTGAACGGGAAAATATTTGGCTCTCGGCCACGAGGCACGGACCTCGCTGTGCTCGATCCATATGTTATGGCCTCGCATCAAATAATTCCCGTCCGGCTCGACCAAACTCCGTCAATAAGTACATAAAATATCAAACATGATAAATTTATTGCACGATAGGTTTTGTATCGGTAGCATAAATTTCAAAATGACCTGGACAATTATCCACTTTGAACTCCAACCGAAAAAATAACCTTATAAATAACTACTGTAAGCGTAACGATGAACTCCGTTTTAATTTAAATCTTTATTTCTTGGTCGCTCAACATCATGCCTATAAAAAAAATAGTAAAAGTTCTCTTATTATTGTAATTCCTTAACATTGCACTGCGCATCTTTTACTGCGCATAAAAATCACGCAATCAAGTGAATAAGCGAATTCCGAGAACATGGGATCGCCTTTCGACAATTGGACAATGTAAACAGGTACGATGTTCTTTTGCTCTTGAACAAGCCAGGTGACTAATTTCTATTGCGTAATATTCGTGTAAAAATAACCCCCAAGTCAGTCAAAAAAAGAAAATTATCGTAGAGAGAAAACACATAGATCAAAGAGTACACGAGGCTCGTTGCTCGAGGACCTTATAACCTTAATCGCAACGAGTCTAGTAACGTTTTGAGTAGACTATAGTTGTTTGGATCAACTCAGTTGTCCCATTTTGAGAAAAGACTGGGACTATCCGAGCCATCCCAAATGAAACTTCTAAGCTTTGTGATTTATAAGGATGGGCCGATACGGCTTCTTTGAATCGATACGATACCGAGTACGATATTTGCTTTTTTCTTCGATATCAATACCGATACCGATACTGTGACGTCATTGAAATAACTATTAAGTCACGTGATCTGATTGACTAAATGAAGGCACTCACGCACGGTTTTCTGTTCAGTTCTCTAAAGTACCATCAACAAGACATTTAAACAAGTCAAAAATTTTCAATTTATTGAGACTCATTATTAATTTCCCCGAGAAAATGAAGAAGAGCTGTAATGGTACAATCTTTGTACTTAGGATATCAAGCAATATGCAACTTTCACTTGTGTTCCTGATAACGAGGCACACAATGAAAGGTTACCAGTCCCTGCACGGGTCACTAATAATAACCAAACACGAATGCCCGACTTATGATGGATCCTGTGCTTCAATACTCGATACACCAGAGACTCCCTGGCATACAGGACCATGCAGATGCGCCATACTTTAGAACTGGTTTAAACTTTTTCAGTGCTTTTCTCGCTTGAGGTTTTTCTTTGGTAAGCGGGCATAATAGTTTGCATCTCATTTTTGTTACTCCAGATATCCGCCTTGTAATGCCTGGATTGTTGTGAGTTGTGATTTTGTTGCTGTTGTATAGAGCATGTAGAGTGACTTTGCATTTGCAATTAATTAATTCGGGTCCTATTTCACAAGGAAATGTTGTATTAGCGAGTGGAAGAAGCCGTTACTTCGATCGGTACACCGCGGTAATCCTATAATGCACACAACAGCGCACATGCACGATCTCGAGCCCGGAGTCTACTTGTCAGCGGTTAGTCGCGGGAGATTAAAGTGCAGGTAGGTCACGTGCAGTATCGAAAGAATCGATACTCTTCGCTTGAATCGTTATATTTCGACCCGACCTCGGTATCTCTGGTATCGAATATTTGGTATCGGTATCGGCCCATCCTTGGTGATTTATCACGTACAAGAGCGACGGAGAACGATAATAACAACACACAAAAGGAAGAAATTTGAAGAAATTTGAGGAAGCTTGTTTCGCTGACTTGTAGCTTAAATCAGAATTCCCTCTATTAACTCTCTATTTTCCTCAGCAAGTCAAGAAAAGCTAGAAATAAATTTTTTGCGTTGTGCGTGATATTTGATCATCGCTGTTGTTTATAGGTTGTAGATAAAACGTAGATAATAATAGATGTACAGATTTGTGTTTTGGTTTAACTAGGGTTACGTTTCAATATTAAACGTCGAGATCACAATCGAATGACAGGGTCTGAGACAAACAAATCTCGGTTTCGTTTTGTGATTTGTTCAAAGAGCTAAATCGATGATGACAATTAACAACTGATTCTAGGAAAAACTAAAAAAGGAATATCACAAGGCTTCATTGTTTCAACCTGATTTCTGCAAAATACATGGTCGCTCTCCTCGCTCGCTTCTCACGAAGATAATGGACATCAAAACGTTGCCCCAAGATCTTCGTGAAGAAGTGTCTTGTCCTGTGTGTACTGACATATACAGAGATCCAAAACAGCTCCAATGTTTACACAGCTTCTGCTTGCAATGCTTGAAGCACTGGCACAGAACAAGCCATGGCCGAGATACAATCAGATGTCCGGAATGCCAAGCTCTTAGCAAAGTGCCAGAAAGTGGCGATCTGAAAGATCTACCAACCAGTTTTTACCTGAACGACCTGATTGATGTGTTAGTCATCAAAGAGTGTAAAAGCAGTCAAGTACAGTGTGGAAATTGTGACAAGAAAAGCTCCGAGACATCTTATTGTTTCCAATGTTGCATATTTTATTGCCGAGAATGCGTCACTGGACATAACATCATGCGAAATAACAAAGATCACCGTGTTCTGGCGCTTAAAGATTTTCATAACAAGGACCTTGAGGATATGATGAAACGACCCATGTACTGCTCGAAACAGCGGCACGAAAAAGAAGAGCTGAAATACTTTTGCAAGAGTTGTGCAACGGCAGCTTGCCAAAGCTGTGTTTTGTTAGATCATGCGGGTCACGTTTTAGTGCACTTGGAGGAAGAGGCGGAAAGGCAAAAACTCAAAATGAAATCACTAATTGAAACTCTGAGGCGTAATTTACAAGTAAATATAAACATTGTCGTTCAACTCGATGAAAATCACGCGAAACTGATGAAAAAAGGAGAAGACTTGAAGCGAGAAGTACAGAAATTTGTGGACAATTTGTTTGCAACTGTTGAAGCGAAGAAACAAGCCATTTTTGAGACTGTGGAGAAAGTAACGAGAAAATCGCTCGAAACTCTTGCAGTGCAGAAAACGGAGCTTGAACGTCAAATAAAATCAATTCAATCATCGTTGGAAAAAGCTGATAAACTTTTGATACGAAGTACAAACGCTGAAGTCGTTCAACTGATGAAATCAATAGAAACAATATGTCAGCGAGATGATCAAAACCAACTAGTGGACCTCGACCTGAAAAAGTCTACTAATTTAGCTTTTGTGGAGAACCAAAAGCTGTTGAACAATGTTGAAGACGAAGGAATTGGATGTTTGCGATTATTACACCAAACGAAAGCAAGCCAGTCAGTTGCTGAAGGCAAAGGACTCGATGAAGCAATTGTTCACTATATGGCGCAGTTTACTCTGACCACAAAAGACACCAACGGAAGACAGTGTTATGATAAAAATGACCATGTAACGGTGGAGATCAGGGACAAACATAGACGAGAGTACGTGACGGAAGTGCAAGTGAATGACCATAAAGATGGACTCTATAAGATCAGCTATTCTCCCAGCGATTGCGGAAGGTTTAGAGTAGCAGTGAAGGTAAACGGTGAACATGTTCAAAACAGCCCTTTTAGTTTAAAAGTAAAGCGATTTCAGTTCAGAGCTGTCTCGTCTTTCGGGAGAAAAGGTTCTTCTGTGGGCACGTTTCATTATCCTTGTGGGGTGGCAGTGAATACCAGGGATGAAATAGCTGTAACTGATTTGGAGAACCACAGAGTCCAAATTTTTGACATGAATGGAAATTGCTTAAGATCGTTCGGTAGGAAGGGTAGCAAAGCGGGCGAATTTGATTCTCCAAGTGGAATAGCATTTCATAGCAATGGGAATATTTTCGTGGCAGACCAGCAAAACCACAGAATCCAGATTTTTAGTGGGGAGGGTCGGTACGTGGGCAGTTTTGGTGAAGAGGGAAACCTTGATAGTCAGCTCAGTTATCCTTGGGGTTTATCGGTAGATATTGATGGAAACATCATTGTTGCCGATACGGGTAACAAAATGATTAAGATCTTTTCTTCTGATGGTACGTTTCTAATGAAGATAGGTGGACGGGGGTCTTTTACTTATCCTATCCACTGTGTCCGGTACGATACATATCTCATAGTGTCGGACAATAATGACCATTGTATTAAAGTTTATGACAGGAATGGTAACTTTCAGTACAAGTTTGGAAAAAAGGGTAGAGGGAACGGGGAGTTTTCTCATCCAGGATGTTTGTTAGCGAACAGGTCAGGACACCTTATGATTTGTGAAATTGGTAATCATAGGGTACAAGTGTTTGAAGTTAATGGAAAGTTTCTCAGTAAGTTTGGAACTGCAGGTGGCGAATTAGGAGATTTCAATAATCCAAATTGTCTGTCAGTTCTTTCTACTGGGCAAATTGTTGTCGCTGATAGAGCCAACCATCGTATTCAGATATTTGAGTAAATAAAACCGCCACAGCAAAATTGATCATTTCGATTTCCGTTTCTCGGAAATGTGTTCATAAAATGGTTAAACAAATGAAAAAAATAATACATTTTGATACAAATGATACATTTTGAGCCTCAAATCAAATTTAAGGGAAAAATGATTCTGGCAGGTAAACGGTTTTTGGGCGAATCACCAAAGAGCTAGCTTACGAGGTAGCCAATACTTAATAGTATTTACTTGTGTGGCATATGCTAATTTTTATTATATGCTTAGAGAGCTTTTTACCATCGCAACAAATAGTTGAGTAGATCGCGTCTGGGTATTAGATCGAGACGTCACAATGAAAAATTAGTCAAACGCGAGGTTTTTAGATATCTACTTGGTTTAGAATTAAAAAGCTAACATTTTTTGAACCATGGTTTAGAGGAAACATCGCAATACATATTTAATTGCAAATTGTTCCAGATCGGCTGTAAGAAAAAAATTATACTTAAGTTTTCTATCCTAGAGATACTTGAACGAAGTTTTGTTAGAATGAGAATTAATAAAAGTCTTTAAGACAGCTAACTGGATTTAACTATTTATTATTCAACTACACTCTGTAGAGTACAAATAACGCCATAAACGAGTACAAATTTTACGCGGTATTTGTACTCTAGAGAACCGGTTACACAGGTTTTCTTCTCACGAAGAATTGGATTTAAGTTAAAGAGTAAGAAAAAGTAAGTAAAAAAAAAAAAAAAAAACTGGTGGACAATTTGAGCCATATTTCTGATCCCCCCTCTGTTCCCCCCCTTCGACCCTCGATCTCCCGACCTTCCCCTCCCCCTTCCTCCCTCAGTGGTCAATAATGACTGATCCCTATGCAGTCTGTTTCAAAAAGTAAGGAAACGTAGACTTGTTGTGGCCAAAGTCACAGCCTCGTCCGCCATCTTGGGACAACACTTCCACTGCGCCTGCTCATCTTACCTTCCCTGGGTTTGCTTTCAAAGTGTGAGCGTGTTTTGCATTTGAATCGTAGGGGCAAACCAGGCTAATTAATAATCTTCTGGGCCTGAATTGGGTAATCCATTTCATATTTTGTCTTCACCGTAATTTACATTAACACAAAGAATATCGAGAAAGAGGGTCCTATGTCTCCTTTCTCTTCCACCTCACCTTAATGCTACGGTGTGGGGTAACTAACTTCTGTATTCGAAGGGAAAGTCGCCCTTTGTTTGTGGAAAATTACCCTGAAATAGATAGAAGTCGTAAATTTTTTTTCTCAAACACCAAACAAGAAATAGGGGTTATTCCATGGAAAGTGCGCACGAACGATTTTTATTCACAAAGTGCGATGCATCAAAAAGTAAATAAATAAATAAATAATAAAATAACAAGTGAGCGCAATTCTTTCCATAGTATGATGTTTTTATTTCATACATACTGAGATTTTTTTCTCACTGACCGACACATTTTAAAGATTGAAAGCGAGCGACTGAAACGATATCGTTCGTTAAAACAGAAACGATAGTATTTCACAGTGTAAATCTGTGCATGTATGAAATAAAGACAATTATCCGAAATACAACAAGAGTGGGTACACAAAGCGAAGATTAACACAGACTGAGTATGACGACCCTTCAATTTTCAGCTGCAAGATGAATGAAAGTGATCCAGCTCCTATTCTATATTTGGTGTTTTTTTTTTTTGCTCTGTCAATTTAAATACGTTATCGAATACAACAGCAGTATCTCTTAGTCGCTTCTCTAAATTCAAATTGTACCGCCGCATGAGGAAAATTTGAGGATGGATGAATGCTCTATCCACCAGGGTAAACTTCTTTGTCGATAAGAGTCCTGACCACGCTAAGCCACAGACGATTTGTAAAATTTCTTTTGATCACAACAAGCTGAGTAAAGGACTTTTTTGTCTGCGTTTGCAGTCTATTCGCTTGGGATACCGGGGTAATTTACATTACGCACAACAGTGCGTGACCATTAGTCTACGAGAAGGCTCTTATTAGCGCCGAGACACGAGCAATCTAGGGCTGCGTATCTAGAGACGGTAAGTGATGCAAGTCTGCGTAAAGTGCGAGCGAGGCTCTCGTCTTTCTTCCCAGGCCTCTCGCACAACCTATCGCACAGTTACTTTGTCTGCTGGCTAAAATCTCGAGGCCTTGATAGAGGTAAGAGCCTGCTCTTAGGCTTTGAGAGCTAATCAACACGTGATTTGTCGGCTGTAACCTTGCCTTGGAGAACGACGAATATATGTGAGAGATAATTTGATGCTCCTCAAGTGCCTCGAGAATGGTTCGACATTTAGTTGATAAGGAAATAAAGGGATAAAGGGAAATGTACTGGCCTGGATGCGCTCATATCTTTCAAATCGGTTCCAATATGTCAGAGTGGCGAATGATTGTTCATCTAAGCAGAAGCTGGCCTACGGGTGTTCCACAGGGTTCTGTGTTAGAACCGATTTTGTACTCTACGTACACAGCCCCGATCGCAGATGTCATCAAACGTCACGGTATGAGGTATCATTTCTATGCTAATGACACGCAGATACACACGACATTCAACCCCTCAGATGCTTTCCAGTCCAGGGTATTATAAGATAATTTAGCATTTTCAAATTAGCTGATACTTTCTAAAGCTGACGATTCGAACCCTTTATCGGAGCGGATATGACGACAAACTAACGCTCGGAACGTCATGCGGCTCTCCCTGTGACACGAGCGGCGAGGCCCACAGGTTTCAAGAGGGAAGCGAGCTTGCGTGAAGTCTGCTGTCTACGAGGGCTCTCGTCGCTCGTCCCATCCCTCTTATACGCCTATTGCGAGCCCTGTCCCAATGCTGGAAAGTTGCTCGCTGGAATGCCAAAAAGTTGCTAATAGTTGTCAAAATTCAAAAAGTTGGTTGCTCAGAAATACTAAATTTTCTCTTTTTGCATGTATATTAAATATATATTATTAACCAAGCGCGAGGGCCGTCTGGGAGAATATCGACCCGAGGTCTTGACAGTACGGACCGAGCGCAACGAGGTCCGTACAAAAAGGACCGAGGACCGATATTCTTCCAGTACGGTCCCGAGCAAGCTTGGTTAATAAGAGATTTATTATACGACTGAAGTTCAAAGGGACACAAGTGTGGTATCATTCGGGACCATTCGGGACCATTCGGGACCATTCGGGACAGTGCCCGGTCCAATACTTAGAGAATATCGGACCGGCAATAGAGCATTTTGATTGGTTGATTTTAGTTATTGGCCCTCTGACTGCCCGAGTCATGTAATGATAACAAATAATCACGTTATTTTTCTCGCAACATTTGGAATGAATCAGCACTCGTAAATTATTCAAAGACTACAAATTGCACTTAATCCAAGGGCTCGTGCAATTTGGTTAGCCTTTAAAAATACAATAACGCTGATTCATTTGGTCGTGAGGCTCTGCCTGAGGTGGAATGTAATGGCGTTTATTATAGACTGAGATGATTTTCAGGATCACAAGTGATTGTTGATCTATTAACGTTCCCATGAGTGTAAACTGGTGCCGAAATAAGGTGCGAGAGCGAGGATCCGTGCATTTCGCACTTTTCGGCACGAAAAACAGCTGCGAAAGGGTTTTCACTGCTTTTTACAATAAGCAGTGGGATTAGGCATGAGTAAAGGTTGTGCGATGGTTGTGCCGAAATTCTACTACTAGAAACAAGTTTCCCAGTCGTGCAGTTTTATATTTCAGTACGGCTAGCTAATCCAATAACTTGATTTGTGAGTCACCAACAGTAAAGCGCCATCATTGAACAAGACATGAACATTTTTGTGTTAAGCCTCAACCGGCCGTAGGGTACTAAATTTGACTCCGCTGGTTGCGAGCCGGAGATGTTTTGGATCGTTAAGCGTCTCGCCAAAGAACACCGCACATTAACCAATGAACTAACCCCTAGACCCGAGGCCCCGAACCTGAGGCCACATTTCAAATTTAAATCTAAGAAGTAGTAGCACCAGTTACATCCCATAAACCGGCTCATTTCATTTCTTTCGTTCCTTGATGTTTCTAGTGCTTGAACGTTCAAATTGTTGCTCTCTTGATTGATATCTTGAAGATGTTGAACGGAACAGCAACAAAAAGCTTCTTGTAACCTATATGCTACTGTAGTAGCATATAGGTAAGGCACCAGTCAGTATTTATGCTGGGGGGGGGGGGTGGGGGGGGGTGGGGAGTGAGCGTCAGATGATTTTGGTTGTATCACAATTGATAATGGAATATACCCATAAAATACCCCCACCCCCCCACCCCGCTAGACTCTTACGATCCCTCTCATTGTCAAGTACGTTTTTTTAGTGTCCTCTCTATACTCTTTTGATGACCATTGATCCACCCTCTGTTCTCCCTAAAAAATCATATGATCGCACCCAAAATTCTCTGACCCCTCCCCTCCCTGGCGATAATTAAAAAATAATGACTAGTACTTAATTAACCCGTATCTTGCATAATCAAGCTATAGCCAGCAAGAAAACAAATGAGCTTGGACATCATCTTAAAAATGAATGAACATATCATACAAAGGTTTCATCCAGCGGTGATTCATTTTCCTTTAGAATATACCCTTTACGAGATCAAATATCCCTGATGTTTGTAATCCCACGGGTTTTGATAGCCTGCCCTACCCGGTGGAAGTGAGTAGAAAAGCTAAAACCAATGACCAGAGATACACCGACTGCCTCCTCCCCCCTTCTCGTCATTGCCGGGAGATTTATCACAAAAACGTCTTTGCTATTAATGTTTGGCACTTAGACGAATCGATAAAAATATATTTTTTTCTCGATAGAAATGAATTATAGAAGACGTTTCGCATTAATAATAAAGAAAGGTGATCGATATTATCCGTAAAGCGTCACAATCTCTCGAATGTATTCAAATGAAGACTTATGAATTTTGCATTGTGTACATCTATGAATTATGATAAACGCATCTAGCCAAGGGTCAGATAAATAGACAAAGAGAAAGAGGGAGAAAATCGAACTTGAAAATATAGTTTCCTGCTCTATTGGCGTGAAAAACAGTTTCAATACATTGGATAAAAAAGACCTGAAAAAATCTGACTGATCTTATTTTGGATTTTGCTATTTAAATTGTGCTTAAATTACGCTTCGAAAGCGTTTGGCAAGAATCTACAATCAAACACATTCAAAAGCAAAACAAAATCTAAGATTTAAATATCGCCTTATCTTAAAATTTAAAATGTCCATCAATAAAACACTGAGTACAGATAGAATCTTCAGGGAAGCTTAGAATACTCTTCAGAGCTCATCCCCACCTCGCTATGCGGACTTGAATAATTCACGTCTGTGGAAAACTTCCTTTCTCGAGAACGCGATAACAATCATTTTACAGCTCTCTGAAAGTTACCTTTCTGTACCCTTTTGTCTCTTTGTTAGACCTTGTAAAAGTTCTTCCATCCACTGCGTTTGACATAATTTAAAGGCTTATATACCATAAATCATGATGACATCGTAGTAACACTGTACCGAGGAAAGCGAAAAACAAAAGCATATCTGATGTCAACACCTATTTTGCAATATTTTGAAATCCCTTCCGATTATCCTAGCCAGGTTTTCAAAGTGTATTTCTAGAAAATTGAACAAACCACTTTTATAAGTTTAGAGATGTATTTTCATATAAGAATGGCTTTCGCTAAGGGGCTTGTTTACTGATCTTAATCTTTTGAAGAAGAAAGCTTTTATTTCAAATACTTTCGCTAACTTTATATATCTCTCAAATGAGTAAGTTTTCCAAACATCTCTCTTACAGTTAAAGTATTGACGGTCTTCCATCGCGATGCACCTTAAATTCGCTCGCAAACGTTAACGCCCAACACAAATTTTACTTGGGAGCTCATTTTTATTCATAAATTTTTCGTTTAGCAAGAGAAAATACAGTACGTTTTCGTTAACTTATTAAACGCTATTCTAGTCGTGGAAAATATGATAGTTTGAACTTACCACAATAAGAATGAAGTTTTGAAGTGTAAACATACTGACAATATAAAAAGCAAACGAGAACTTTAGTTCATTAAAACCGGAATGTATATCGCGAGAGTGAGCCAAACCAAGATGGTTCTCAGAGTTGTCATTGCCCATAGCAAACCTGGTCATTTCTGCACACAAACACACATACGAAGGTAAAGAAGAAAAAAAAAAAGAAAGAAAGAAATGTGAATTTTGGAAAGATCTTTCAAAGCCCGCTTACTTCACACCAACCGCGCAAAAACTGCATAGCATCATAACATTGCAAAGTCAATAATGTTTAAAATTCAAACAAAAATTTTCACCGTTTTGTCTCGGTAACAACAGTCCCTTTGAACAGCAAATCAGTAAAAGGCTATTGTTTACCTCTTGTGGTCTTTCGTTGGCCCAATCGTTAGAAATGCCACAGGGTTCTACTCTTGGAAAAATATTTATTGCCCGAACTTTTGAAGTATCTTAGTCACGCCAAACGAACTTGATATGGAAGAGCTCAGTTTTCGCCTGGCGAGGCTAAGTGATTTTGATGAAATTGTAAGTTTATCCAAAGGAATTTATGAAGGGCACGACTATCTTCCCATTGAATTTCACAAGTGGATGAAGATGGAAAACATGGCAATCATGTTGGTTCTTTTCGGTAACAGAGTAGTTGGTTCAAGAGCCGCTTATATCATCGATGACGGGAAAACGTACATTAGAAGAGCTGGGCGCGTCCTTCCAGAGTTCCGCAAGCAAGGAATCAGTCAAAAGCTCTCCGATGCACTGGATGAATACGTACGCTTTAGTTTCCCAACTGTTGAGCGAATGCGTTTCGTGTCAAAATATAGCAAGTTTAGTGAGAGTTTGAAATTGAAGAAAATTCTCCAGTTTGAGGTCTTGTCCTATGACATCGAAGAGGAAGAATACCGTGAATCTCAAACATGGAATGAAGAATCAACTGAGATTGTCACTTGTACTAAAGATTACATTTCAAATGTTTTGTTTTCTAGTCACTTGGTAGAACAATTGTTTCCAGACAATATTCTTCTGTACGACCGAGTTCCCGTTGAACCTTGTAGTTCAAACTTTGAACACATCGTGCAAGAGTTTGAGAATCTCACATTTTGTACAGAGAAGAATACAGCCAACTCCTCGCCCAAATCGTTCAGCTTCGGCGGTATCGCTCAAAGAGTTGAGTATATCCACTGGACAACCTACATCTACAGTAGAGACGCGAGCCTGTACAAAGAACATTTGATGTTTCAATTCAGACTTGCTTGCAAATCTATCAAAACTCGTTTCATCTTCGTTTCATCAGTAATGGGTGAAAGTTTAAGCGCTCAGGGAAGGAGTTTGATGGAAGACAAAATGCATCTGAAAGTGTCTGATAATATTAGCGATAGGAAATTAAATATATACGAGTTGGATTTAGTGCAACAGAACGTCACTGAAATCTAGAAAAAGCTTTTATTCTGCAATGAAATTAAGCGTGAAGAAATATGTAACAAAAACACTAGAACTAGACAATTATTATAACTGAAATTGTTACGACTCAGATCCGATTAACCGAATGCCAAAACAGTCTCAGTCTTCTTTATAGAGACTTAAACTTAGCTTAAATTTAGATTTACAAAGGTCATAGCAAATGCATCAGTAAAAAAAAAAGTTTTTGTTTTTTTCCGTCTTACTTTTGTTTTCCGACATGCAAAGTTATTCATGTGTTTCAATACCTCCTTACTGTTAAATTTTCTACTGAACTGCACTTCTATTCAGGCTTGTAGGGTTAACTTCATGTTGTGATTGTAACACGATTACTGTTCGACGTCAAACGAATTTTGCGGTTTTCATTAGCTTGCAGAAGACAAATATTGTTTGGGTTCAACTCAAGCTACTGTTTAGGAATTTCAATAAGAAAATATTTACTTGTTGTCATACTTTTATGGTTACCGTATGTTAGCATAGATGACATTATTTATTCAAGAGGAAAACTTTTTTTCGTCCTTCCTTCAGCATTAGCAATTTGCAACGAAAGCACCGCGAGAGAAAGCTTTCAGTTCAGATTTCTAATTTATTTTGTTGTTGGGAAAGAATTTTCAGTAATTGCATAAATGAAGTGGCGTTGAATACCCAATAAATAAATGATGAATTGCATGTCGCCAGCTGAAGCTAGCTAAAATATTCAGTTTCATCGTTATTGATGAAACGTTATTTTTGTATTTTTCTTTCCTCACGTACCGAAGGTCGTTAAAATTCATCTTTGTTATTGTTTCTTTCACGGACTGAGAAAGGTTTCGCTCTTAAATGTGTTATTGTCCGTATAGTGTCTTCATAACTTGAAATCTTATTTTGCTTTTCGAAAGGACGTCGTTAAAATACATTAGCGCCTCTATGAAAAACTTACCACAGACAGTTAGCAACAGTACAACAACTACCTAAATCCTCTTCTAGATATCAATCTGACTCAATTTTCTCCTTGGCTAAAACTACACTTGCCCATCGAACAGAATACAAATGTTCTCGCCACATTCACTTACAATAGTGAACATTCATAAATCTGGCAGGCCGAGGGAAAAAACTCAAAGTCTGACATGGTACATTTTCAAGGTGTATGTTTATAATTCAGATCATTGCTCAATTCGAGTTGTGGCTTTTCGAGAATATTCGCTAAATATTCTGTGTTGAAATTCAAACCGGTAAAGAGTTGCGAGTAAACCACCCGTAGCCTTAAATTATCGTGAGAAACAGAAAATGCTGTTTTGAGCATTCCGCCTTGGTGCGCTTGGCGCATTCGATGGAGTTGTCAAGTTCTCTGAAGGAGCTTTTGTCTGCAGCTACAGTCCATTTCATTTCTCAACTGTAGGCGGAATTTGATGAATTAATCATGTCAGGAAAATTTATGATCCCGTTCTCTAGAGATTTGCATTATTTATTCCACTGCATTCTGCATTTACTTACTCGCTTCTTCCCAATTTTGATGCCAATGTTGAATGAATTATGAAATACAAAAAAATTGAAATTTATTACGGAGAAGGTGAGTATCAAAACTGTGCCCACAGTAACGTCACTTTCAATTTTATCTTTTATTTATATATTCTATGTTTTTCAATTCTTAAAACCACCGAAAAAATCTCGCGAGAAATGAAGCCTTGGTAAAGGAAGTTTATCGCGGGGCGACTAGGCCAACTCACTGATACGGTTAAACGCCGGGAATGCGCGAGGAGATCATTCCTGCACCTGGCCGACCGCGTGCCATAAGAAATTGTTAGGGACAACCTCTGCCATGCAAAATGAGTGAAGAAAAATTGATTCATTCGTAGACATCTGCAAACAAAATCAGGGAAAAGAAAAACTTAGGACTTTTAAAACACAAAGCTCATTGATGTACGAATGCCTTATTGATTTACCCTTCTGTTTTTAACCATTAACCGCCTCCCAGTTAGCTCAATGGATAGAGCGCTGGACTGATGTGCGGGAGGTCGAGTGTTCGAGCCCCGGCTGGACCAACACTCAAGGTCTTAAAATAATCGAGAAGAATATGCTGCCTTTCTATAACATCAAGTAATGGTTTAGATATTCTAGTCTTCTTGGATAGGGACGAATAAATGGAGGTGCCGTCTCCTGGTTAGGGGTAGGAGACGTTAATTTCCCACGCACGAGGTTACTGTGTGATGGATGTCCTCCCCTAGGGCGGTATGGGTGGGTTGTTGTCTTGCCTTTCATACATGAGCCTCTGGCTCGGGCAATATGGGTAACCATGCCCCACGTAAAGACATTAAACTTTGATTACTATTACTATTACTGTTGCTTACTAACTTTACCAAAAAGCGTCATACGCTTTAAAAACGCCGTGAAGAACTTGCTTGTTGCATGTTGGGGTTGACTGTAACTTTTTTTGTGACAAATTTTTTACTGAAATCCTTAAACACCACTTTAATTAATTTGCACACGCACATACGTTTGAGCCCTGGACAAAATATTTCCTCCAAGGAGTCTCAACAAATTTCCGTTGCGTGACGGCAAGATGCAGCGGTCACGTGACTCGCGCCCTTTTCAACGCATAGCGAGACAGTTACGCTAAAGAAAAACGATTCGTTGAATTTTAGCGAGTAATCCTGAGTTTGCGTGTGTACCTCGTCTCTTTAAACTTTTTGTCTGCTCAGCGACAGAGTTTTAGCTTGCTTCCGGGCCTCTTGTCCGAAGGAAAAATAAAACACCGCATATCATTCAATTGTGATTCTTGTTATTGCAACAGGTGAATGAGTAATAGACCACTATATGGATATTAAAACATTCCACTCAGTTAAAAGTACTTGACCACGTTTATTTTTACAGCCACCAAGCTAGTGTGACCTCTCTCTTGCGACTTCGCTTTCGTGCTTTCCATGTGGCATTTTTGTAAAGCGAGTGACACTCGAAAGCTTGAAAGACTACAAGGAAGAGGACTTAGAGCGGTTTTCAAGGATAATAATTCTAGTTATGAACAACTATTAGAGAAGGCAGATCTGCCAACACTACTAAATAGTCGCTTACAGGATCTGTGCATACTTATGTATAAAGTAAGGCATAAACTGTGCCCTGCATATATAAGTAACATCTTTAAAAAACCAAATAGTAATTACAATCTGCGGCAAGCAGATTTCTCTATACCTAGGTATGAGACAGTCACCTATGGCAAGCACTCTATTAGATATTTAGGGCCTAAGCTATGGACAAACTACCCAAGAGTATCAGGGACGTCACAACCCTAACGTCGTTTAAAAGCAAGATACGCCAACTCAATATAAGTGAACTTTTAGATGATGGCTGCGCAGGCTGTAGCCTTTGTTCATTTTGACTTCTGTGTGTTTTTACTATAAATCTCTTAATAAGTTAACTATAGATATTTTATCTACTACTGTATTTAGTTTGTATATTCTCCCCTAATTGGTGTCCCCAAATTAGTAGGGGATTTGTTCTCTGGCTAGACGGTTTTTGACACTTTAATAAAGTTTCTACTACTACTACTACTACTTAGAGCCACCAAGCTAGCGTGACCTCCCTCTCGTGACTTTATTTCGGCATCAGTCTCCAGTCATGCTGAAACATTCAGGTATTCATAGCTACCGGGGTATTACGGAATTTATGCGTAATTAATCCAAGATTTGCGTGTGTACCTCTTCTCTACAATGGACGCCATAACATTCCGCTTGGCTGAACCTTACGACTTCGATGAAATCATTGAACTTTCTGAAGGAATCTATGGAGGACACGACTATCTACCGCTGAAGTTTCACAAGTGGCTTCAGAAAGACAATATGGCCGTCATTCTGGCTCATTCAAGCGACAACAAACTCATTGGGTTGTTGGCATATTTCATCGTAGATGACCAGCAAACATATGTTCGTCGCGCAGAACGTATTCATCAAGAACTTCGAGGCCAGGGCATTAACAGAAAGCTCAGGGAATATGCAAGGAACCATGCCAGACAGCGCTTTCCTAACCTAAAACGAGTGCGATTTACTTCTACCAACGAGAATGTGAATTTACAGTATCATAGAAAACTCCAGGAATGGAATTTTGTTGCATATGAGGTTGAGACGAAACACTGCAGACAGGCATTAGCGTCCATGAAAAAAGCGATCGAGATAAAATCCTGCTCGCGTGAATATTTCTCCGATATTATTCTTTCTAGCACCGGAAGAGCAAAACTATTTCCCCGAGATGTCATGGTTGTGAATTGGTGTCCTTTCGAACCTCTCCGATCGAATATCGATCATGTTTTGGAAGATAGAAACGAACTTTTTGCCGAAGATTGCGCCGACGATTCCATACCACAATCGTTTAGTTTTGGAACTTATTTGCCAACAGCGAAGTTCTTAGATTGGCAAGCGGTGATTTATGCAGATGACCCTGGTTTTTATGAAGCTCATCTGTTGTATCAATTCAAGCGTGCATGTGAATTCATCAACAACGATTTTGTTTTCGTGTCCTTTCATGACGAAAGCTGGACTGAACTAACGAAAAAAGTGATGGAGGAACAACTGCAGTTAAAAGTCCATGATGTAAAAATGATGATGTATCTCTATGAGAAGGATTTTTCAAGCTGAAGTGCTTTTGAGGAAGTCACATCGTATCGGCCTGTCACGCAACGCATAAATTATTGGATGTGTCACGAAATGAGCTAAGTTAGCTCAGTATTTTTCACAAGGACAACAAATTAGAGCACTAAGCAGGATAAGAGACGTGGGTTAAGTTAAAAAATTTTTTAGGTATAATTGTTTAGGGAGTGTGTTTAAGTGAACATGGCTTAGTTTTTTTTCTCTTTGATGTAATTGAAATCATATCAAACTGTTTCCCCACTGCGATGGACATTTGTTTTTGTCGGTTCCAGCCTGGCGTGGCCGCTAACCCAGATGCCCTCCTGAGCAAATTTTCAAAATGGCGGACAAGCCAAAGAGAGAGATAAGAGAACCAAAGCGATTCTGCAACGAATACTCAGCATACACCCCTGTTAAAAAGGTCATTTCACAGGGAAAAGATACAAAATTGTATGATATTGAAGTCACGGAGGTTGACAAACCCAACAAGAGACTGAAAATTCACTGCATTGGCTACAGTACACGCTTCGATGAGTGGAGACCCTTCGGGGTTCTGTCCTAGGGTACCGGTTCACAAGAGCCAATACAAAAGACCAAACAATACACAATAGCTAACCGATAACTCCTAAACAAAGAAAGAACAATGGTAATTCCCTTGTGAACCGGTACACCAGGACAGAACCCCCTTCGGGGACGGTGAAGCATCTGAATATTTTCCTTCGAAATTGTACAGATTAGTAGGCTGCAACAAAAATTTATTGGACGACGTTTAGGGTAAAACAGCAATCTAACCTGAAAAAATGTATTTATTCCGACTCTTTCGGAAAATAACTTTACAAATCTTACTTGTTTATCTCGTAAGTAAACGATGGTGAAGCCCTTTCCGAGCTACCCGATTCTTCTCCCACTGCTTTCACGCTTATAAAACAGGAAACGAGCAAAAGGAGGAAGGTGTGGCTGTTTTGACCAGCCATTTGACGAGGTTCAATTAGCTCCTTGTTCGACAATTTACATATCAAAACAAAGGAAATTTGTTCCTCTCTTTGATTTTGGCGGTACATTTTCAATTTGCGCTTGCGTAAGAGAGAAATCGCCCAAGACTCCTTGCTCGGTCTTGTTTTGACCACGAACGCCTTCTTAATTTTGACGGACCCGCTCGGGAAAAGGTGAAAATGACGAGGGAAAAACTTTACTTTGTAGTACGAAAATACACAAAATGGAAAGCCATGATATTATAGTTCAATATTTCGGTGGTACATTGTTAACTTTTTATACAGAGAGTCGGCAAGATGATATAACATCCAAAAATCGCACTCGATTTGAGTGCGCCGATGAAGTGGGCGTGGTCACGAAATTCAGTAAGAGACTATTTGTACCCCGTGAGTTTGATATGAAACTCTTAATGGTCAGCTTCTTGTCAGTTGATAAGCTTGTACGTGGGAAGCGACTGAAAACCGGACCCAGTAGAAAAGATTTTTGTACAGGAGATCTATCACAAAAATACTAATGTGAAAGGAACTGATTCTCATCAAGTTTATCTTATTGTTTATTTATTTATTAATTTTGTCCCTATATTAAATTATTATCCAGTCGTTCTTATTACTCGAGCTTACTGAAGGAAACGCCCGAGGTATAAATTCGGCTTGGGTTTTATTTTTTTTGTTTTTATCGTGTTCAGTCACAAAACGCAGTTCCACTACAGCGAATGCATGAAGTGTAAGCGCATGCGTAGAATGAACCTTAGAGCGCATGTTTCAAAGCAATGGCTGCCTTCGTGGACAATTCCTTGCTTGATGTACGCGAAAGAAATTCGATGGATATTACGCTCAATATACACACAAATTCACAAACCGTTCGCGGTAGACCCACACTAAAACTTGTGGAGCGTTTTGGGAACTGGTCGGTCCGCGAACTTTAAGAGAGCTCAATTTACGAGCGATCCTTTACGAGTGAACCTTATATCGAGAAATATCAATTAAGCGAAACCTGCTATATCAAACGAGTTATCTCATATTATGTTTACATGTAAATACATATATCTTATTATACGTTTTGTTGTGTAGTATCGCTGAGTATTTTTACGAGTTGTGCCGTATTTTGACGAGCCCGTAGGGCGAGTCAAAATACAAATAACGAGTAAAAATACTCAGCGATACTACACAACAAAACGGCTAATAAGTTATTTATTATCCAACACGCCAAACTGTTGTTTCAGTGCTGGCGAATTTCGCGGATATTTATTTACGGGGAGTACGTTACAGGAGTATGCGAAGCGGAACGGAATTGGCGCGTTGTCGTGTTGCTGTTTCTTTTTTCTTTAATAAATAAGAAATTTTCAGGTCGTCTAGCTGTTTTTCTTCGTTCGATTCATCTAATAAACTTGGATATATATTTGCCAGCCATTCTGACTCTTCGTCGTCAGAACTATCATTCAAATTGTCCGCCATCTTTTTTTTCGTAACTACAATTCAATTCTTCGCTTGCGCGATGCGAGAAAACCTGTTTAACCGTTACTCTACAGTACAAATACCGCGTGATATTTGTACTCGTCTATGGCGTTATTTGTACCCTACGAAGTGTAATTGGGTAATAAAACCATGTATTTAGACGTGATCGAGAACCCAGTAGTATACCAGAAGCTACTCTGAAACGTCTCAGAAGAAAGGACAGAAAACTGAAGGAATATTTTTTTATGAGCGTATTCGTCCAAGCATACCGAACAACATTCATTACACTCCAGCAAAAAAAAAAATAAACACAAGTAAACTTATTCATGACCGGCAATGACGAAATTGCGTGACGACAGTCACAATGGCAATATGCAGCCCCCTAAAGGTAATTTAATTTGTGGTAATCCTAATTAGCATAAATTGATATTTTGCCGGCACGTATCGGAGGACTGGGGGTGGCTCGAGGTACGCAGAGAGTTATGGGATCTTGGTTTGTAAGCAGAGGTCGTTAGTAGAGCAAGACATTCTACGGTCAGCCTTCACCGGGCGTAGCTGTTCGTTTTCGTTTTCGTTTTCGTCTTTTGTATAAATTTAGAGCGGTACTTGCATAGTACCTTAAGTAACTATGTAAAATGTCATTTACAGGATACCCTAAAACCCCAAGGGTGGCACCTCTGCCTTGGTCGGGGGTACACGTTCTCCGTTTTTTCCACCTACTGGTTTTTAGGGGTTTTCGTGTCCGGCTTTGGTGCATTTAGTTTACTTCATTTGTAATATGCTTCTGTCATCATATCGACTTGGCGTTAAATAAACGGTGGCTTGGCTGGCCAACCCGCCCAAATATTAACTCTTTATGTGTCCGGTTGAGCAGTGAAGGCAAAATACTCCAGACGTGCGATATTTAAAGCCCGAGTTCACGCAGCTATGCGTCTAGTTTAGCATACATCACACCAGTGAATGGTGCTTTTCGCGCCCCCTGATCGTGATTAGCTAGTTCACCTCCACTTCAGTGAGTATTTTTTAATTATGTCAAATATCCCCTCAGAGAGAAATCCTGTCTAACAGTTTTATTTGATACTAGCAAGTGCAAAGTACCACAACAGTAATGGAATAGGAAAATTCTTGATGGTAATTGTTTGGGGACCAATCATTATTTACCGCCAAGGGAGAGGGGTTGGGCGATTTTGGACAATAATAACCATAATATCTACCTAATCCCACCATTATGCTATGCTGCATTATTAGGATTTTCCGTCGCTAGCAGTTAATTGGTAAACAATTTTCCTTATTACGGTATTCCCCTTTGCGACGACTGACCTCCTTCTATTCCTTCCAAAAAACTGATTGTTCTCTGATGTCAAGATCGGGATTGATTGATAGATATAGATAGATAGATAGATAGATAGATATATAGATAGATACATAAATAGATAGTTAGATAGATAGATAGATAGATAAATGGATAGATAGATACATAGATAAATATATAGATAGGTAGATAGATACATACATAGATAAATAGATAGATAGATACATAGATACATAGATGAATAGATAGATGGAGATAGATAGATAGATGGAGATAGATGGAGATAGATAGATAGATAGATAGATATAAAATTAGATAACTCATATTACTTACACACGGTAAAATTCCTCAGTACAGTCTATGAGAATTTAAACTTTCTAACGCTGCCAAGCTGCACTTATTAAAAGACCAATCATTTTGATGGCTCTTTCCAAGAGCTCTGTCTGCGTTTACCATTTCAACAAGGCAACGCGGAAGCAACTCGAATCTGGTACATTGTTGACATAATGTTATCTAACAAATGATATCAATCCAAAAGTTGCAACTGAGGCACCACAGAGACATGCATGTAGTATCAAGTTTCTCCCCAGATTTCTTTTGTCAGAAAATTCGACTACATGCGCTCTTGATGTTCACCATCAACTGCTGCGTTTCCTCGAGAATAATTTATTTTTATTTATTAATTTATCTATTACAGATTCACTCCACTAGAATACACAACAAATAATATAAATTACAATTAAGGTTAAAAAAAAAACCATAAAAGGAAAAATTGTGGAGAAGGGGACAACCAAAAGCGCTGACGCACCATACAAGGGATGCCCCCTCTAATTAAAGTATAGAAAAACTATAAAGAAATATGAAAATAGATGCCCTAATTATCCTTATCCTTAATAAAACTTAAAACATTCCTTTTAAAAGTTTCAAAGTTTCAATATTCAAAAAAATATTCAAAAACATTCCTTTTAAAAGTTTAGAAGTTTCGATACTATCCGATTCTCTAATGTGATTAGATAAGCTATTCCATTCAACAACGATACGGTTAAAAAAAAAAACTATATTTAAGACCGTTAGTTCTACTAAAATTTGGGACAAGGTCCTGTGTGTCATTTTTCCTAAAATTATAAACCCTGCTTCTGTCCTTACAAAGTATGAGCTTATTGGAAATGTCTATGTCATAATGGCCATTAATTACATTGAACAAAAACGTAACATCCTTAATGAACCTCCTATCAGATAATAGCAACAATATCAATTTAGATAGCCTAGTACCATAATCATCATCAGACCTAGTGACCCTTCTGGTAGCTCTTCGCTGAACAGCCTCCAAATTATCAATGTTACGTTTAGTATAAGGGTTCCAAGTTTCACATGAATATTCCAATAAGGATCTCACGAGACTACAATATATAAATTGCCCTCATGGTGTCAACATCCTTTAAGTCCCTACAGGTCCTCTTTACCAACCCTAAAATCAAAATAATCCAAATATGGCTGCAAAAAAGCTCTCAAAAAGGGCTCAACGTGCGCTATTCAAAGATTCTCTCCTCGTTTATGTTTAAACGATACTCTCTGGGAAATTTCTTGATACTTAGCACTTGTGCCAAGTTTGAGCCAAATCGGTGATTTGAGATTTATCGCCCCTATCCGGTTCTGCCCGGTCTTCTCGTGAAACACGCTCTTAACAACGTTTAGAAACCATCATGCATATACCATGGGTGCAGAGTTGATTTCAAGTTCAACGCGTTCGGTTACGGCTCAGTCAGTATCTATCGTCTAGGGTGTGCACGTGGCAGATTACGGCTCAGTCAGTATCTATCGTCTGGGGTGTGCACGTGGCAAGGGGGGATGAATTCGGAAGATTTTGGGGGAATCACATGGTTTTTAAGAGAAACAGAGGGATACCAGTCTTCACCGTAGTATATAGGGAGTATAACTCTGTCACACCTTTACACAGAGAATAAAAGGGGGAAACTGATTGCCAATTAACCACCAATGAGGAAGCATTATTTGAATGTTGCAGAGCCTCTTATGGGAAAATCAAGTAAATTTGTTCGTGACACAGTTTAGTTGATATCAGAGTGTTTTGCACATAGATCTTGGGGATAGAACGTTGAAATTAAACAATAAGATTTTAGTCTAGAAGTAATTTTCAATTTTTATAGACTTGCATTTTCTACGATTTCTTCATTCCAGGATGATGGCTTGACGTTTGAAAAAATACCTTTGTACCGCGGTGAGGACGGGAATGGTGCGCGCATCTGCAGGTAAAACAGTTTTAAGCCTTTGCTTTAACAACCAGTGGAAGCCATATTACCCCCAAGGAAGCCCTGTTCAGGGTTGCTATAACAACCGCATTCCTGGTCTAATTGGCCACTGGCGCATGAACGAACAGACTGGAAACGAGGTCGCTGATGACTCAGGTTATGAGAACCACTGATCAGCCAGTAGCCCGATGCCTAAGTTGTCCAAGTTCACTCGTGGTCGCCATTTTGACTCAACTGGACTCATCACGGTCTCAAATACTCCAGTCTTGAATTTGGGGGTGCCAAGCTTCACCATGACTGGATGGATTAAGATTCTGGATGTCACCTACCCCCTGACAACCTTCGCTGTCCAGAAGGGTCTTGGATGTCATTTTATCCCAGGCCGCCCGGGCTGGGTAGCCGGTTGGGAAACAGGGCACGGTTACTATGCCAAAGGCCTTCACGTTTGTATAGGAGACAAAGAAAACAGAGTGGTTCAAGGTATCATCACGTTTGACAATGGCTTTCAGCAACATCATCTTGTTGATCAGTGGGTTCACTATACAGTTGTCTTTGATCGCCAACAGCAGAAGAAAGTCTTCGTTTAAATCAATAGTCAAAAGCAATCAAATTCCCGCGACATTTCAGCAGTCCAAGGCAGCGTCGACAACAACAGACCACTTATATTCGGTTACCTCTACGGCTGGAAAACCAAGGGAACTCTGGATGAATATCGCGTTTACAACAGGGCTCTAGACGACTTCGAAGTGGGTGCCATCTTCAAGAACCACCTCGTGTAACAAGCACTGACGTCGAGTTTTGCAAATGAGAAAAACTGTCTTTACATAGTATGTCAGTAGAGAGTAAAACTTGACAGTTGAGATCTGATTGTGTTGTGTTGAATCGCTAAATTTAAATCCATTTCGAAATTTGCGTCGAATAGTATGAAGTAAACAGATGGGTGATTAAAGTGCCCCTGAGACGAAAATTGACCATTTTCTTTTAGGCTAAATTTTTTATAGTATGTTGAATTGGGTCAAGTTAAAACCTTTTTTGCCATTAAAAACTCAAAACAAACCCTCGATGACCAATTTTTACCGCTTCAAAGTCGTCCAAAAATCGTCCGCTATTGCTGAAAACATGTTCCAGCCGAGCCCGCAATTGTACAGCAGAAACGTCATCATGATGTCAAAGGCTCAACAAACTTATGCTTTGCTTTGTCACAACTCTCTTTGTTCGCTGCTAAGAGAATCACACATATTAATTTTTTGAGAACTGTTTCGTTGTCAGTCGCAATGTTGACTTTGTCTGACGATGAATTGTCCCAGAAATCATCAGAGGCTTCTGTGGATAGTTCTGCGCCGGCAAACGATGAATTTTTGCCATGCGAATGAAGATAAATACAGAACGGCACGGACCCCCAATGTGGCTTTTGTGGTCCCATCGCTTTATGGCCTTCGAATTGTATTTTTGCTTGTCGTAGGGGATTTTCCTTTTTTGTAAGAAATGATCGAGTGATATGTAAAAATTGTTTTCGACAATGGCTGATTGTGTATCAAGGCGGCTATTGAGAGTTTGTGAAGGCCACTTCCTAGCCATTAATGTGTTTGCCCCGAGGAATTTGGTAAATGATCTCATTAACCCTTTCCTGCGTGTTTTTTACTATCGGTGCTTTGAAAAGTTTGAAGGGAACTCAGTTGTTGAGTTGCACTTTGGCCTCTTTTGTTTTTTCTGTCTTATTCATGATGACTATTGTTGTGTTGCTTCGGTGAGGTTTAAAGCAGAGTTTCTTTTAACTCTTTTAGAGCCGTGACCTCATTGAGTTACAACGTATTTTTTGGATTAGATACAGTCTGCAAATTGTGTTATGACGATTTTCCAAGTAGCTCTGTTTTGTCCGTGAAAGGTGTAACGCAGGTGCATTCGTCTTGCTATTAAATCTCGCGAAAGTTGGCCTGCGGATTTCACATTCGTTTTTCACGGGTGTTGGGATGAATTTGAGACCCTTTGATAGCACGCTGACTTGGCTGATAGTTTGAGAGGTTTTTTAAGAAATTTTCATTTTCTCGGTTTTTTGGCCGCAAGCCTACATTTCAAATTGTTTTTACGCTCTGTGTCTTAGGGTGTTTGTTCTACTTTCGCTGATATTAAAGCCAGCTGTTCTTTTAGAGTCAGAGCACACAATTATATTTTTCATCTGACGTTTCGAGCGTTAGCCCTTCGTCGGAGCGAATAGAGGAATTGTGGGTTGTGTGTGCTTTTAAAGGCAGAAAATGGAGCTACGTTATCGGTGGGAGCATGGCAGCGAGAAAAATATGAATAAATTAGTGGAATGAAAAGCGTTCGTTGATTCCTGTGGGATTTAGACTGCCGGTTTGAAAGATGAGCTTTTGTTCAAGATTTTTACGGCTTTCCGTGCCACCTAAGTGCAAGGAAAGACCGCAGATTGCCATAGTTGCTTGCAGTGATTAGGTAAATTAAATTGTCTAGCGACTGGTTTCGATGTGACCTTGTCATTCCTTTCCACGTCTCGAAGGTGTTCTCGGAATCGGTCACCTAGTCTTCTGCCTGTTTCGTCGATGTATATCTTTTTGCAATAAGTGCAAGTTATGCAATAGATTACATTGGCGGAGGTGCACGTGAAGTGATCGGTGATCTTAATGGATCGTTTAGGTCCCGATATTTTATCAGTGTTGTGAATGAAAGGACACGTTTTGCATCGTGCACGAGCGCATTTAAAAGTGCCTGGTTGGTCATTAGTCTGAAAAGAACTTCTGACCAAAAAATTGCCTATGTTTTTGTCGCGTTTGAATGAAATGAGCGTAGGCTGCGAAAAGATAGTGCTTGTCTCTGGATCGTTTTGAAGTAATTTAAATTTTTTAAGAATGATGGATTTAACTGAGTGGTTGTGAGGGTGAAACGTGAGAGTGAATGGAATGCGGTCGGAATCTTCCTTATGCGACGTTTGTAGTGCTGAGTGTCGATCAATAAGTTGAGCGCGGTGGTAACCCACTTGAACGACGGAAACAGGGTAACCACGTTTATCGAAGAACTGGCACATTGACTCTGATTTGTGGTGGAAATCAGAGTCATCACTACATAAACGACGAAGTCTTAGAAACTGAGAAAAAGGAATGGAATTCTTAACGTGAGATGGATGCGAAGACGAATATAACAAGTAATTATGCGAGTCTGTAGGTTTGTAATACACACTAGTGCATAAACCGTTACCTTCAATTGAAACTTTGACGTCTAAAAAGGATAAAGAATTGTCAGAAATTTCCCAAGTATATTTCAGAGCCGGGTGAAAAGAATTGACTGCGGTTATGAATTTAGTGAGCTCCTCTCTGGTAGAGGAGGTAGCGCCGATACAGTCGTCGATGTAGCGACCGTAGAGTTCAGGTTTGGACCCGTTGTATTGGCTGAAAAATTGATTTTCGAAAAAACCTACAAAAAGATTGGCATAGCTAGGTCCCTTTTTGGTGCCAATGGCTACACCATTGGTTTGTTTGAAGAAGTTGTTTCCGAATGAAAAACAATTGAGTGTGAGCACTAGTTCGGCTAAGCGTAGTAGTGTTTCAGATTTAGGTTCCTTGACAGTACGTTGATCAAAAAAATGTTTAAGGGCCAGAAGGCCTTCGCCATTAGGAATGACAGTGTAAAGAGACGTAATATCCATGGTGAAAAGAAGTTTGTTTTGGCCAAGGAAATTAAAGTCTCGAAAAATTTGAAGAGCGTGTTGGCTGTCTTTAATATATGATGGTAAAGTTTTGACGATGGGAGCCATAATTTTGTCTAGATAGCTGGAGATAAGTTCGGTAGGGCAACTGCAAGCCGAGACAATGGGCCGACCCGGGTTGTTAGATTTGTGAATTTTAGGTAAAAAGTAAATACGAGAGGTTCTAGGAGCGGTTATGATCAGATTTTTTGCTGTGGCGGCAATTCTTGTTTAGTTATGAGTTGGTTGATCGTATTCTTGACGGAGTTTTGATTGCTGGAAGTGAGGTCTTTGTCGATCTTTTGATAAAAAGAGGTGTCAGAAAGTTGCAGCAAAGCTTCTTTTTGGTAGAGGTCGGTGCGCCAAACAACGACTGAGCCGCCCTTATCAGCCGCTTTGATATCTATGTCCTTGCGTTTTCTAAGACTTTTTAGAGCGGACCACTCTTAAGAAGAGAGATTAGAAAATTTGGTAATACGTTTGAAATTGAGTTTGTTGAGATAGTGGCGGCATTTTTTGATAAAAAAGTCTAATGATGCGAATTGGCCCTCTGGGGGAGTCCATTTAGACTTTCGAGTCTGAAGTGTTTCGAAAGTGTCTTTGTTCGAAGTGTTAGAATCACCCTCTTTGTTGTGAAAAAAGGCTTTTAATTGAACGCGGCGAAGGAATTTTTCTACGTCTTGTTTAACTGAGAATTCGTCCGTTGTTTTAGAAATGGGAACGAAATTTAAGCCCTTACTGAGAACGGATTTTTCTGAATCGGAAAGTGAGAGGTTTTCTGGAATGGTAACTACAGTTTTGAGGTTTTCTGGTGATGAGTGGTTAGCGATTTGGGGACCGATAAGTTGGTCAAGTTTTTGGGCCTTAATTTGGTTCAAATGATTGAAAAGTTTCGAATTAGTTTCCTGAATTTTGGCGCGGATAGATTAAAATAAAACTGCTGGACAGATTTTGGAAAGTTCAGAGCGGCAATGTAGGAATTGTTCGGTGAGGTGATTACGTTTTTGGCGCATAGCTCTAATGGTAATTCTCATGATGTTACGTGAAAAAGAATTTTGGGCGCACTGAATTTGGTGATGGTATTGTTTGGTGAATGAAGATGCATGAAAATTGGAGCGAAAACCCTTGGGAATAACTTTAGAATGAAGGCAACGACCGATGAAGTTCACGGGTTCTGTCCTGGTGTACCGGTTCACAAGGGAATTACCATTGTTCTTTCTTTGTTTAGGAGTCATTGGTTAGCTGTTGTGTATTGTTCGGTCTTTTGTATCGGCTCTTGTGAACCGGTACACGAGGACAGAACCAGTTTACGTGGCTACAAAACCTAGTTTTGGCAAAAGTGAGAATGGCTAAACGGAATGCTAGATCTTTACTAATAGGGGGAAAAGGGAAAAGATAACTTACGATTTCCTGGCGTAGCTCCTTTGTGAGTTTCTTGAGGCTTGGCATGGTCCGCTGTTCTGAATGCTGTGGATTGAAAAATGCTAAGACAAAAGTTAGTAGTCGCAGCAATCAAAATACAAATGAATAAAGGCTGATAGTTTCGAAAGAAACTGTTTGGGGCTGCGTCGGTGGGAGTAACGAAATAACTTGGATATATCAACAAAGTTAAAAAGGTAAATTGGCCACCGTAATGATTACAAAATTAAATTACTTCAAAAAGATCCAGAGACAAGCACTATCTTTTCGCAGCCTACGCTCATTTCATTCAAACGCGACAAAAACATAGGCAATTTTTTGGTCAGAAGTTCTTTTCAGACTAATGACCAACCAGGCACTTTTAAATGCGCTCGTGCACGATGCAAAACGTGTCCTTTCATTCACAACACTGATAAAATATCGGGACCTAAACGATCCATTAAGATCACCAATTACTTCAGGTGCACCTTCGCCAATGTAATCTATTGCGTAACTTGCACTTATTGCAAAAAGATATACATCGGCGAAACAGGCAGAAGACTAGGTGACCGATTCCGAGAACACCTTCGAGACGTGGAAAGGAATGACAAGGTCACATCGAAACCAGTCGCTAGACAATTTAATTTACCTAATCATTGTAAGCAACATATGGCAATCTGTGGTCTTTCCTTGCACTTAGGTGGCACGGAAAGCCGTAAAAATCTTGAACAAAAGCTCATCTTTCAAACCGGCAGTCTAAATCCCACAGGAATCAACGAACGCTTTTCATTCCACTAATTTATTCATGCTTTTCTCGTTGCCATGCTCCCACCGATAACGTAGCTCCATTTTCTGCCTTTAAAAGCACACACAACCCACAATTCCTCTATTCGCTCCGACGAAGGGCTAACGCTCGAAACGTCAGCTTTTGTAATCATTACGGTGGCCAATTTACCTTTACAACTTTGTTGATATATCCAAATTATTTCGTTACTCCCACCGACGCAGCCCCAAACAGTTTCTTTCGAAACTATCAGCCTTTATTCATTTATATTTTTCATCTCTTTTGTATAAAAGTGAGCTCTTTGAGGTCAGAAATCTCATTCCTCAATTCGACTAATTTATCATTCTTATTTACAATGTTCACCGAGAACTTTCCTTTGTGTAAGGTATTCTGCCAGAGAGTTATTAAAGGTGGGTATTGATCAGCGTATATGTAAAGGTGACAAAACCTGTGGAGGTTCAGCAACAACAACAACAACCTTTATTTGTATTCACTCTTGCTCAGAAAAATTTACAACAAAGAGAATATTAAAAAGTATAAGTTAGAGTAGGAGACTTCACTTTCGTCGAGATCGCACTGAGTGCGGTTTTACTTGTCCCTTCTTTTGAACGGTAGGCACTGAAGCCGACAGAATTCTTCGCCTAGATCTTTCAAAGTACACAGATCTCTCGAAACAGTCCTCCGAGAATTGTTCGGAGTAGATCACAAATATTCCTGCAGGATTGAAGTTTACTCAGCGAGCTCGCACGAATCGCATCCGTTTTTCCCGCCCTGATGTATTTTGCAAGGCCCCGATGCAGAGAAATACCTGCGGCATGGTCTGCACGATTAGTTCAGCTTTGAACTACGCATCGATGCCTCGTCATTTTTGTTTATATTTTGTAAGAATAGAGTAAAGCACTCTGTTATGTTTGCTTGACATTTTGCCATGTGAGATTTTCACGCTGAGCTTTTGACGTCACTTCCTCTGAGTCCTGCGATCAATTTCCGGAACATGGTCAATTAACTGGGCGGACGCGAAATCGGGAATTTAACAGCCCAAAAAAAGATATTTCTGGTGCTCGGTCTAGACTGAAATTTAGCAGAGATGGTTAAGGAGACACACTGAACACGAAAATGAAAAAAAATGATGTACAAAAATTTTGATCTCAGGCGCACTTTAAAGGATTAATATCAAAAACTATTGATTCTGCTCCCAGTTGGTTTGTTAGCTCAATTGTTAGAGCACTGCACTAGTATCGCAGAGGTCAGTGGTTCGAATTCCGCACAGGCCTGAATTTTTTTCAGGTCTGATTTTCACTATTTCTTAAATAGTGCTCTTTACTGGGAGGTCATGCACAAATACGTTTTTCTAACCGCAGTTCAGATATATGAATTTCATATATTCGTTGTGTTTAAAAACTATTTTATTATATAGATACTGATGAAATACCAGGATTTCTCCTTTCTAAAAAGTCATATCTTCACGGCGCGCAATTAAGATACTATTTTTATCTTTCACGTGTGAGGATATTGGTGTGGCCATGGTTAGCAACATAACTACCCCAATTGCTGTTTCGAAAATGAATAAAAACAGTTGTATTTTATGTGGAAATGTCATCAGTATCTATATAATAAACAGAACATTACAAGGCCGCTTGGGGATACGAATTTTATCTTCTCGTGCTGAAAGTATCTCTCACGAGTGAGAGATACTTTCAGCATTCGAAGATAAAATTCGTATCCCCAAGCGGCCATGTAATATCCTCTATTCATTCGATCTTGTATCGTTAATGCTATCATTCTTCAATCTCCATTCACCCATTCATGATTTCCCATATATTTTTTAAAGCTGAGATCTCAGCAACCCACATGGAACGGGATCGTGTATCAATTCCCTAGTTTCTTCTCTCAAGTCGCGTCGTCAATAGGAAATGCCATGCGCAGTAATTTGCGCGAATCCCTTACTTGCATCAAAATCTCAAACGCTCTAGCCTCTATAATGATGACGAAACGGTACCCCCAAGTTGTGCACCTTAATGAGAGAAGAAGGGGTTGGTACTGAATTTTTTTTTTACAGCTGCTTTAGTCTCTTACCTAATCCTTTTACTGTTACAGTTATGCGGTAAGATCTAAGTATGAGAGTTACAGCTGCACGACAAGCTTTTCCTGAGTGCTCCTGACACTTTTTCTCAAATTTGTCTGGAACGGGAATGAGAAAAGTAGAGTTTATTTATTTTAAAATCGTGAATTTTAAAGAAAAGTTTTTTCCCTAAAAAATTTAGTCTTAAACGTGGAGTACATTCTAAAGTTGAATTTCGGTTAGTGTTCTCAACGCCTTGCAAGTTGGTTTTGTTTTGTCGAGTGGTATTCTTCATGGAAAAAAGCTAGGCCGTCAAATGGTGGATATGAAGAAAAAGCAGGCGCAAGCTTTCTTCCTGCGAGTCAGCGGCCGTTTCCCTGATAATTACAACTACCATTTTTCTCCTACTTCTACTCGTCTTGCTAACGATGAGTAGAGATTGTCACAGACTCTAATTAGCTAAATAAACTAGTTGGTTTAAATTGTGTCAGGGGCGAGATCTTCTCGCAGCTTAATCCTAATTAGCCTTTTTTTGGGATTTAATGCAGCATTTCGAAAGGGATTCACGTCGCAAAAATGGCTAACTTACTTAAGACCATGATAGTCAAAAAGGAAATTACATCACAGTGAACTTGTTTACGAGAGGTTGTTAAAGGTTGAATTTGACTTTGGAAACATTAGGTAAGGAAACCAGAAAATGTGCTAGAGATCTTATTATTGTGAAAAAAATTCAGTTACTGTCTGGTCTACGCGTTCTTTTTCTATCTTAAGTGGATCAATACATTTTGAATATGCACTTGGAAACGGAATGACATCACCTATATTAGAAGATTCAAGTTGCACTCCGTCACATTCTGAGTTCTGTGAGTTTTTGTGTTAAAAAAAAAAATTCCTGACATAGAGGGGTATCACTCTGGATGGGACTAAGTAATTGGGAGGAACCTATCGCTTGACGACAAAACGAGAAGTGCTAAAAGTAGAAAAAATCTACACAACCTGAAGAAAAATTGATACTTCAAAAGCATTCTTTTATCCCATTTCTCGTTACTTTAAGGATTAGCCTGCATAAACCCATCATTCAGAAAACAAAAATCATTTTACGCCTCGCAGAGGAGGGAGGAAGAGGAACGGAGGAATTTGCTGGGATTACATGATTTTCTGGGGAAACGGAGCAGAGATCAGTCGTTGGCAACAGAAAGGGGTGCTATTTCAAATTGATTGCCAATAAACTGCCATTTTAGGGGGATCATAACAATAATACAGAGCCTTAAAGGAGGACCAAAATCCTCCAGCCCCACCGCCTCTCCCCAACCCCCCCCTCCCCCCGCGAGGTATAATTACCGGTTTCTCTCGCACGGAAAGGCGAAAAAAAAGAAAACAAAACAAAACAAAAATAAAAAACACAATCAAAAACAAAAACAAAAACAAAACAAAATTAAAACAAAACCAAAAAAAACAAACAAAAACAAAAAACCAAACAAAAACAAACTAAAAGCCAAACAAAAAAACATCGTTAGTTTAAAGTCAGTCAGTTATGACTATAACGCGCTTTTCACAAAAGGTGGTCGTTGTATATTTCTGTAACGTCGAGGTCGTCCAGAGCCTTGTTGTACAGTCGATACTCATCGAGAGTTCCCTTCGTTTTCCAACCATACAAATTGCCAAACGAGAGATCTCTGTTGTTGTCAATGCTACCTGTTACAGTAGAGATGTCAAGGAAATTTGACTGCTTTTGGCCATTGATGTAAACGAAGGCTTTTTTCTGCTGATGGCGATCAAAGACAACGGCGTAATGCACCCACTGACCAAGATGTTCTTGAAAGCCATTGTCAAAGGAGATGGTACTTCGAGCCATACTGTTGTTCTTGTCTCTTATACAAACGTCAAGGCCATTTGCTTTGTAACCGTGCCCTGTTTCCCAACCAGCAACCCAACCCTGGCGGCCTGGGGTATAATAACAGCCATTACCCTTCTTTACAGCAAAGGTTGTCAGGGGATAGGTGACATCCAAAATCTTAATCCATCCTGTCACTGTGAAGCTTGAAGTGCCAAAATTCAATGCTGGAGAGTCTGAAATCGAGATTATTCCACTGGAGTTAAAATAGCGACCGCGAGTGAACTTGGATAGCTTAGACACCGGGCCAACAGCCAAGCCGTGGTTCTCATAACCCGAGTCATCAGCGACCTCGTTTCCAGTCTCCTCGTCCATGCGCCAATGGCCAATCAGACCAGGTATTCGGTTGTTACGACAACCCACAACAGGGCTTCCTTGGGTGTAAAGTGACAATAAAACAGTTAACATCGTTTTCATCAGATTTAGTTTTGACATCATGTTAGCAAGTTGCGAGGATTGTTTAAAACCAAAGAAATTAGAGAGATTCAGAATCGCACGGTTTACGTGAAAAGTTTCACGTAAAATAGCGTGAACCTTACTGCTTTAGCTTCATGTGAGCTCTCGTCATGGTGGATTTCAAGGCGCCGTTGTATAGCTTACAAGGAAGAATAACTTTCTCGAAGAAACCTCAAAGCGCAACTGGGAAACGTGAAAAAATGGTGGAAAAACGTGGTCACGTGGTCACTCTTGCCGTTCACTTTTCTCGTAAAGGCGGTGCTGAATCTCTCTATTGAAACACTCTACACTCGTTTACGCAACCTCTGACAGCTGTTAATTAAGATATTTATTACAGGTAACTCTTTTCTACGGCTAAAGATTAAAATTTGCCGATTCGTACGCATTAAGACTAATTATTTGGCAGTTTTACGGCTACGAGTTAACCCATTCAAGTTGAGACCCTCGAACAGTGGTTTAGAAGACGAAAGTCTGGTGACGAAGCAATTATCTCCAGATGAGCATGTTTGCATTTGCCAAATGAAATATGGAATGGCCACATTCCTATTAGTATTTATTCCTTCTTGATACAGATCCAATACAATTCAATTTTTAAAACGCTGATTGCTTTATATTGCAAAATGATCATTGTTAGAGACAATTTGCCCCTTCGGTCCCCCCTTGTGCAGATCACATGACCTTAGCGAACATGTGCTCAAATCGTTGTGCGTTGTTTTTGCGTAGTAAGGTTTGCCTTTTTTTATGTCTTTTGATGTTGATGTTCGGTTTAGCTTGGAGATAGCCAAAAATATGTAAGTTGTCGCTTGAGTGTTATCCTTTTTCTTGTAATTCAATATTTGTTTCAGTTTCGAGTTTAGCTTTCTGTTTTATGTAATTTGTAGCTGTACCGAATGAGAAGACCGTGTTCAGATTAAACATCTCCAGTTCACAACGTTTAGTCTGAGATTATCTTCAACAATCATGACTCACATAAACTTCGCTTTGAAAAGGTAGTCATTAGCGTTTGAAACTTAATTAAAGCAACAGGTCTTAATTGAAGAGGGAATTTAAATCGACTTTTGAAGACCTATCACTTTTTCCATTCCGTTGCTAAGTTACGTGAAAATGTAGATAACAAGTGTCAAGGAAAGGTCAAAGCCGTTACAATATCGGATCATCGTCAGTAGCGGGGCACAAAAGACTAAACAAAAAAGCTAATTACTTTTACCATAATGCACGCTATGTAAAACAAGAACCAGCCGTAAACATCCTTGTTAAGTGAAAAGAATAGCTTTAGCTTATTTGAGACTTACCGTGTTCTTAAAATCCGACTCTTTAAGTGTTTGTAAAATGCAACCATTAAGTGTTCGTAAAATGCAACCACTGAGGTGTTCTTATACATCAGTCGGATTTAAAATACTACGCAACCATGCAGACTAACAATTCTTTCTAACTACAGGATAATTCTACGAATGGTTCAACTTGGGTTTTAACCCCTCTGTTGCAGAACTTGGCTTAATATCAATTTTACTCATAAAATGCAGTTGAGACTGAAATGACGTTTGGCAAAACGGAGCGGAGCAAGGTTTGGGTGTGTGTTATTTAATACCCAGATATTAAAAAAAACACACAGATATTTGATGATTTACTGAAGGTATGTAGAACTAATTAAAAATCACTCAAGCTCTTTTCTACTGAAAAGTGAAAACAATAACTATCTTTTGATCTGGTTGTTGCAGGTGAGGAAGGAAAAGTTTAAACTCTAACTGATTCTTCAATAGGTTTTGTCCCTCTAGAGTGGAACAATTGAAAGGCAAATATCATTTTCACAAAATCCTAATGAAGTGGTTCGCGCAACAGTCTGTTGCAGAAGCAAAATCTTTGTTAGTTTCTGACTCATAACATGGTACGTATGAACGTTCACGTCTAGCCTCGGGCGTTTTCGTCTTCCGACAGTAGCCTTCCATAACTTTTTGTGGCAGACAATGCAATTTCAAAAGTCCACTCAATTTGTAGTATCCGAAAAAAAAGATAGCATCTTGAAGCAAATTAGTACTGCGACTCGATTATTCATCGTGAAATTAAAACTATCAAGCTGAAAGATGACTATTCAATTCTTAAAACGCTGATTGCTTTATATCGCAAAATGATCATGACTCACATAAACTTCGCTTTAAAAAGGTAGTCGTAAGCGTTTGAATAGCTAAATTACGTGCAAATGTGGATAAGAAGTGTCAAGGAAAGGTTAAAGCCGTTGAAATATCGGATCATCGTCAGTAGCGGGGCATAAAAGACTATATAAAAACGCTACTTACTTCAGTAACCAAACGCACGCTATGTAAAACACGAACCAGTAAACATCTCTCGTGTATTGTAAGTCAAATGAATGGCTTTAGGTTATTTGGGACTTAACTTGTTCGTAAAATGCGACTCTTTAAGCGTTTGGAAAATGCAACCGTTAAGTGTTCGTGAAATGCAACCATAAAAGTGTTCTTATTCACCAGTCTGATTTAAAATATTGCGCAGCCATGCAGACTAACAATTCTTTCTAACTTCTGGAAATTTCTAAGAATGGTTCAACCTGGGTTTTAACTCCTCTGTTGAAAGTGGGCTTAATATCAATTTTACTCATAATATGTTGTTGAGACCAAAATGACGACTGGCAAAACGGAGCGGAGCAAGGATTGGGTGTGTGTTATTTAATACCCAGATATTAAATAACACACAGAGATATTTGATGATTTACTGAAGGTATGTAGAACTAGTAATCACCCAGGCTCTTTTCTACTGAATGAGAAAATGAGAAAATTTAACTATCTTTCATTTTTGGTCCGGTTGTTGCCACTGAGGAAGGAAAAATGTAAAATGTAACTTATTCGTCAATAGGCTTTGTCCCTCTGACATGGAACAATTGAAAGGCGAATATCATTTGAAAGAAATCGTAATAAAACGATTCGCACAACCGTGTGTTGCAGAAGCAAAGTCTCTGTCAGTTTCTGAATCATAACGTGGCATGAACGTTCAACTCTAACCTTGGGCGTTTTCGTATTCCGACAGTAGCCTCCTAATAACTTTTTGTGGCAGAGAATGCAATTTCAAAAGTTCACTCATTTGTTTTACGACACTTACCCGCACAAAAAGATAGCATCTTGAAGCACATTAGTAGTACCGCGACTCGATTCATCGTGAAATTAAAACCACCAAGCTGACGATTGTCTTCACACTATATTAGGCCCACCTGTGGTTCGAGATCTCTCAGTAAATGAGAATGATTTCTGTCCGGCTTCAATTATACTAATGATCGACGGAATATACGCACAATATACGCGCCGCATATACGCACAATACCTGGTTGACGCCGTGTATAGCGAGTTACTCATTTACGCATTCTACGCAAAATACGACCAGATAAAACCCCTTATTCAATTTATGGCAAACTCTCCCGTATGTAATCATCCGGCCAAGGAATATTACAGAGAAACAACCTAGGAATTGGAATGTCTTAAAATAGTACAGCAAATCCGCCACAAGCTAGGCCCAAATGATTATTTCACAAGTGTCTTTGAGCAGTAAATCGTCTGTAAAAAGTCAAATACCTTGGTTGTCTTTGCATTCTTTGCCTCAAACTTGAGATTCAAAGTTATCAAGGACGTGTATTTTTCTTTTCTTTTTTTTTTTTGTCCTCACCTTGCCGCGGTTTCCTAAGTTAGTTTTTGTTGTCCGAGGTATGTATAAGTGAGAGATTTCTCATTTCTGTATCTAACATGAATAACGCATTTTTTTTTTCGAGTGTTCCAAACTTTGTCACATTAAAGCCCTTATGAAACTGTTTTAGAAAACACAAGATTCACTTTCTTGTGATTGATATTTTTCCAAAAAATAATTTTTTTTAAATTTAACCTCCCTTAAACCACCGAAAAATGTGCTTCCCATCTTCGCGAAGAGTCAATAGAACGATAACCAGGAAAAACGAAACAATAAAAATCACCCTGTATACTTCATCTTTGAAAATTTGGACACACTTCGGTGCAAGATCACAAAAAGTTAGCAATGAAAGTTGAAGTCTGTCCTCTCAGTAACGTGTTACTTCAGTTTTAACGGCGCTGTACGCTGTTACAGTGATGGGGAAGATTTTAACGAAACTGTGGTGCATCTTCGGTGGAGGTTACAAATGAAGATAATTTGTTTTTAGCAACTGAGTTAATAGAAACAAATATGATATAAACTTGCCTCTACAAAGAGTTTCTAAAGATGATCTTCGAGCGTGCGTCCTTCGCCCTTTCGGCTTACGCTCGAAACTTCTGCTTTCAGAAACTCGTTAAATTATCAACTCAGTTGACGAAAGAAAATAATTTGTTTCCGGACCTTTTTTCAGGCCCTTTAACATGTTGACTATCAGTTGGCTTTGAGTAAACGTCTGTCCTAATAAAACCCTCGATAAGATGTAGCGTTAAATCTAGCACATGAAGCTCTCGTTCGGAAGAAACTAAGTAGTATAGGACTTGGGGCTTACGGACCAAAACGCCAAAAATGGTAAAAAATCAAGCTTTACCAAAGCAATTTATATCATTCTTCAACCGATTCGCAGCGATTCATTTTCGATAGGCTCAGGACGACTTGATTTTCACCCTCTATAAAACCAAAAATAGTGAAAAATGAAGCTCTATCAAACTGTTTTGTATTACCATCAACCCTCATTATTCACAAGTTTGAGAAAAAAACACTTAAAGAAAATTCGCGTTCACAAAATATGAAGGAAATATGGAAATTCTGAACAAAATAGAAAATCAAAAAACACTTAAAGAAAATTCGCGTTCACAAAATATGAAGGAAATTATGGAAATTCTAAACAAAATAGAAAATCAAAAAACACTTAAAGAAAATTCCCGTTCACAAAATATGAAGGAAATTTTGGAAATATTGAATACAGAAAATCAAAATACACTTAAAGAAAATTCACGTTTACAAAATATGGAGGAAACTTTGGACATATTAAATACACAAAATCAAATGAAACAAAAATTATCTAACCTATATATAGACATGAATAGAAACGAATTACAGAATCTGACAAAAGATCAACTGGTTGATGTAATCATGAATTTCAGACCTGTTCCAAAATATCAACCCAAAACATTGAAGCGTAAATTTAAATTCGCTCCACAGTTCAAAAATGTGAAACAGATGGCTCAAGATTATGAAGAAAACATTATCAAACCACCTATTCCTCTACCAAGAACATAAGAATCATATGAATCTTTTATTAATAACAGAAGAAAATAAGAATTCACATTACATACTAATTAAAGATTTTAATAGGTTTATGTATAGCCAAACTAAACATAAAGCGACAAAGCACTTCTGTATGTATTGTTTACAGTGTTTTAATTCTGAAAGAGTCTTAACTGACCACAAAGCTAATTGTCTCCTAATCAATGGAGTTCAAGCTGTTAAGATGCCGACTAAAGACCACAACATATTAAAATTCAATCATCATCATAAGCAACTACCACTTCCATTTGTAATCTACGCTGACTTTGAAGCAATAACCGAAAAAGTTCAAGGTTGTCAACAAACTGATGTAAAATCTTTCACTGAAGCTTATCAAAAACATACTGACTGTGGATATGGCTACAAAGTTGTTTGCACTTACGATGACAAGTATACGAAACCTATTCAAATATATCGTGGCGAGAAAGCTGTTTATAAATTCATGGAACACATGCTTGAAGAGGTGAGATATTGTAAAAAGATTATCAAATCCAAATTTGACAAACCGCTTAAAATGACTAAAGAAGATGAAAAACAATTTCAAAACGCTGATACATGCCATATTTGTGAACAGAAGTATACCAATGAAGATATTAGAGTGAGAGATCATTGTCACATCACTGGAAAATTCAGGGGCTCAGCTCATCAAGACTGTAATTTGAATTTTCGGATGAGTGATAAAATACCTGTGATATTTCATAATCTGAGAGGTTACGATTCACATTTCATTATGCAAGAAATTGGAGAGATTGTTAAGAACAACAGATACACAAACAAGAAAGGAGAAGAATGTGAAATGAACATTAACGTAATTCCAAATAACATGGAAAAGTATATGGCTTTCATGCTTGGAAATAATCTCACTTTCATTGACAGTTTTCAGTTCATGAGTTCTAGCCTTGATAAAATAGTCAACAGTCTACCTTAAGGAGCTTTCAAATATACCTCAGAACAATTTAAGAAAACCAAATTCGAGCTCATGACTAGAAAAGGTTTTTACCCTTATGATTACATGGATAGCTTTGATAAATTCGATGAGACAGAATTACCAATAAAAGATGAATTTTACAGCATGCTGAATAATGAACATATCTCAGATGATGATTACAAACATGCTCAAAATGTATGGAAAAAATTCAAGTTAAAAACAATGGGTGATTATCATGATTTATACCTCAAATCTGACATATTGTTGTTGGCTGATGTGTTTGAAAACTTCAGACAAACTTGTCAACAATATTATAAACTCTACCCTTGTCACTATTTCACAAGCCCTGGGCTATCTTGGGACGCGATGTTGAAAATGACTAATATAAAACTTGAATTAATGACTGATATTGATATGTTTCAGTTTATTGAAAAAGGAATGAGAGGTGGTACAAGTTATATTGCGAATCGATATGGAAAAGCAAACAACCAATACATGAACGATTACAATGAAAATGAACCATCAAAGTATATTATGTACCTTGACGCAAATAATCTGTACGGTTGGGCTATGTCACAATACCTTCCGACTGGTGGATTCAAATGGAAGAAGATTGATAAACTCAACCTTGACTCATATAAAGAAAATAGTAAAAAGGGATTGATACTAGAAGTTGATCTTGAATACCCAAAAGAGTTACATGATTTACATAATGATTATCCATTAGCACCAGAAAAGATTAAAGTCACGCCAGACATGTTGTCACCATACAGTAAACAAATCGCCGAGAAATTTAACATATCAACAGGTCTTGTATCAAAATTGATTCCAACATTGTCAAACAAAGAGAAATACGTTCTGCATTACCGAAATCTTCAGTTATATCTCGATCTTGGAATGAAATTAAAAACTATCCATAGAGCGCTTGAATTTAATCAGTCACCCTGGTTAAAACAATACATCGACTTTAATACACAAAAGAGAACTCAAGCTAAGAATGCTTTCGAGAAAGACTTTTTCAAATTAATGAATAATTCTGTATTTGGAAAGACGATGGAAAATCTTAGAAAGCGTGTTGATGTAAGACTGTATTCTGTTCTGATCATTTTGGGCAACGCGTTGCTCAAATTTAATGTATTCTGTTCTGATCATTTTGGGCAACGCGTTGCTCAAATTTAATGAATATTTAATGAGTTCTATTCAGATCATTTTAAGCAACGCGTTGCTCAAATTTAATGTATTCTGTTCTGATCATTTTGGGCAACGCGTTGCTCAAATTTAATGAGTTTTCTTACAAGTTACACGTATCAAACAAGACGGGCACGATTTTCTTCACAGATTTGTTCTACAATTTTTTGATTACTGATAAATGTTCTTAATGGAGCTGAAGAGTTCTTTATCTTTGGATATTTACGGCAAAGTTTATGAAACCAAATCAAAAAATCACAATAACGTTTTTTGTAGCCGCAAGCATTTCTCACTTGCTTAAAATCTGCTTTGCTAAGAAAAGTCTTTGCTATGTGTAACTGACATCCACATCTTTCTGAGAGCATCAGGATTCTCTCTCTGTAAAGTCTATAGATCGCTGCAAATCCAACAAAGAGGAGATTATGTCGTTTACATTTTGGCTCACTATAGGTGCAACAGGCTCATCAATGTCAACATCCATTTCCAATTCCGCGTTAATTCCTTTCAGGATGATGTCTTTGATTTTTTCTTTCTTTTTTGTGTTTGTGTCTTCATTCTCGGGTTCTGGCAGCATCTCTCTCTTTATGGCTTCATAACATCTTTCAAAATGTTGAGAAAACCCCGGGTGCGCAGTACTGATTGTATTAAGTTCTTCATAAATCTGAGCGAGTTCTTGTAAGTTTCTTGCCATTTTGCTTGTAAATGTTGAATTCAATGTATTTTGTTCACGAATAAATGACAAGCTGGTAAAGTACGCTATTTAACCCTATTTAAACAACAACAAACATATGAAACATATGTGTGAACTGCGGTTATGAGATGTATATGAGAACGATCCTTCGCAGTAAAGCACTATTTGAGCAATAGTGAAAATCAGACCTGAAAAAAATTTCAGGCCTGTACGGGACTCGAACCACTGACCAGGTCAGTGGTTCGAGTCAGGTCAGTGACCTGGTCGAACCACTGACCAGGTCAGTGGTTCGACCAGGTCAGTGGTTTTTTCAGGTCTGATTTTCACTATTGCTCAAATAGTGCTTTACTGCGAAGGATCGTTCTCATATACATCTCATAACCGCAGTTCACACATATGTTTCATATGTTTGTTGTTGTTTGATTTATCATCTACGGGTTTATATCGAATTAATTTGATGGCCTGCTCCCAGTTGGCTTGTTAGCTCAATTGGTAGAGCGCTGCACTAGTATCGCAGAGGTCAGTGGTTCGAGTCCCGTACAGGCCTGAAATTTTTTTCAGGTCTGATTTTCACTATTGCTCAAATAGTGCTTTACTGCGAAGGATCGTTCTCATATACATTAACCCTATTTGTCATTTATTTAAAAACTCTTATGTAATCTATCGAGAATCTACTTCCCCTCCTCGATTACTAAGGGTTCTGGAATGTAATCTATTGTCTTTCACGTGATTGCTGTCGTGATTTGCTCTAGTACCTCGTGATTATGATGTAATAAAAAACCTTAGCGAAATCAAAATAAAGATGATTTGGGAGGAATTGTGATGACATAAAAGACGTTTCTAAACTTGCACTATGCTAACCATATTGACCGTTGAAAAAATGTCTGAAAATTGCACGCAACCTAGATAGCTTGTAAATCCTTGAAAGAAACCCAACTGTTGAAATCATTATTATATCCCTTCCATTTAACCAAAGCTCGCTTATTTTTATAATCTCTCTTTATTACTTTATCGATTCGAAATATTTCTTGTTTGGCTTTCAATAATTCAGGTTCATAGAAGCTTCCTTTGATTTGTTCGTTGTTCAAATCTCGCAATCGATAAGTGATTGGATTCGTGTACTGTATCTTGTCGATAATAAATATCTCTTCTGTCCAATTTGGAGTGTAGCCTTTATCGAATACTTGTCTTTTATACTTTGATATTCGAACCTTATCACCGATTTCATATTTCGGTATACGTTGTTTTGATGTTAAGATATTGTCATCACCATAGAGATTAAAATAAACTATTCCTTCGTTCTTTTTATTGGACGCTTCTGTTGGTGTCATTTTTATTGATTTATGTTTGGTGTTATTGTACTGACTTAGAATTTTCAGCAAAATGTCGAGATATTGAGTATTGCCTTGGATAGTAAACTGTTTCCACATCTTGTTTTTAATCGTTCTATTCCATCGTTCGGCAACAGACGATTTCTCTTCATTTTCGGTTGAATACAATTTAACACTATTTTTATCCAACAATTCTTCAACATGTTTATTATAAAATTCTTTACCCTTGTCAGTCCATAGGAACTTTGGCTTTCTTCCTTCTTTGAATATTCTTTTAAACGCTTCAGTGATTGATTCACCCTTCTTGTCTTTCAAAGGCTCAATCCAACCGTATTTACTGAATACATCAATAACCATGAGAAGATATCGATAGCCTTTGTTCCATTTACTGAATTTCTGCATTTCAACCAAATCTGCTGTCCATATTTCATCGATGTGGTTTACAATTATACGCCGCCGAGTGAATTTACGTTTGATGGGTTTGTGTAATTCATTTGCTAATTTGACTTGCCAATTTATTTCACTCGACGGCTTTTCACGTTTTTTTGTTTCACACCAAGACCTAATTTCTGTTTTGTATTGATGACATTTCTAGCTAGCCAATGACCCCATTGACGCTCATTCCATGGTACTGCGTCTAATGCTTTAACCATTTTACGATCAGCTATATTTTTGCATTTTTTATCACCTTTACAAACACTGTAATCAACATCATGCTGCATAGCAATTGCATCAGTCTTTCCAGTGGATTTATCATATATTTCTAATATTTCACCGGTTGTGGGATTATATTTGACTTGTTTGTTAAGATCGTTATAAGGTCCTGTGTATTTATGACCTGGAAGAGTCCAACCACTTTTTGGTTTAGGTAATTTACCGATGAGTTTATGAATATCAACAGCGCCTCCTTTGTAAAGTGGATTAGTTGGATCATGAACACCTTGAGGTGAATACATTTCCATTGGAAACCATTGTGAATAATCAATGTTTCCTCCACTTATCTTTTTACTCAAATCATTAGTGAAACAGTCAAGAGCTTGATCGAGATATTTGTTGGCTGTTTGTTTGATTTTACTCTTGGCATAATCTGATTTGATAGCTTTTGCAGCACCTTTTCGAGCAAGATAAGCACCACTCTTGGCTAATCCTTTGAAAACCATTTCACCTATTGAATGACTGTTTCCTACATCAAACAATGATCCACCCACAAACTTTGTTTTAGTTTTACCACAGTCTGAACAAATACATTTCAAAATTATTCTACCATTTTTTGTTGGTTCATATCTTTCACTTCCTGGGACACATTCAGTAACTTTTTTCTGTTTTACACAATAAGACTTCATATATAAATAACTTAATTATATTAAATTAAAATACTTTGCAATGAATCTTTCATTTTTCATAGTGTCATGTATATCAAACACTTGTAGAAGATCGAAATATGATTTACCTTTGTTCATCTCATTTAAGAAATACAAACAAAAGTATCCACAAGTTGATGTTTTAATGTTTTGAATTTGATTGCTTTGATGTAATAAAGTGATATTCTTCTTTTTAGCATGATTAACCATTTCTTGAAACGGTGGCATTCCAAATGAATCGAAGTAATTGATGACATTATCCTTAACAAAAGTTGTTACCCAATGTGATCCTGACATGTAAGATGGTTCGAGATTGTAAATGAAAAGTGCTTGTTTGTGATTGTGAGGAACCTTTTCATCTCTGCTTAGAACATTGTTGATTGGAATTTTCAGATATTTACACCATTCAAGTAGATCAAAGTTTGTTAAAGGGATTATTGTATGCAATTTTGTTTTTTTTTTTTCACCTCTGCCCTAGGTTCTACCATTTGGCCAATTACCAATAAATGGAGGTGGTGGGCCTAATCTAGGAGCTGATCCACCAGAAAATAAATTCTTAACAAAGTCAATAGCCAATGGAATACCAATTGAAGCAAGGATAGTCCCAATAGCTCCTCCTTGTTGAGCCTCTGTTGGTATGACATAAACACCTTGTCCACTTTGTAAAGCATCGAGAATGTCCTTTTTCTGTTTTTCACTTAATAAATGTTTGTACTTAATGAGTTGATCTATTTTATTCTGTGGTAAGAGAAAACCTGATCCAGAAATTGATTTAACAACTTGAGAAGCACCTTCTGAAGCCAATCCAGCCAAAGCAGAAAGACCTAATGTTTTTCCAATGGTTGGCAAAAGACTTTTTCCCATAGCAAGTATTGATGTTAAAAGGCTGCCTCCAATTTGGTTTCTGTTTGTTTTTGATAATTTTATATCCATACCTTTTTTCATTTGTTTACTTTTTTGTAATCTGTTCATAACTGTTTTTGGAACTAAGAGTCTATCATTTCCACTTAATGAGTTTGAGGATATTCTCAATGTTATTGAATGTTTGTTATGATATGCTTTACCTAAATTCTTTTTTTGATTTGGTGATAGTTTTACATCGATTTCAAATAACTGTACCATTATAATTATATGTTATACAATTCATATTATAAAACATATTTAATTAATGGTGTCAGGTCATTTAGCTGGGGGTCTATTCAATTGTGGTCTTAGACAATCAACAGTTCATTTCCAACTTTGTTTATTATAACTTCTTGTTCATAGAGTACAACAGCATTAACTGTAAAAACACTATCAGCAGCTGCTTGTGCATTCAGTTTGTATCTGAAAACAAGCTGTTTGGGATCTCTTGTAACCTTTTCAGTTTGAAAAGTGAGATCGAAATAAATGACTCCAAAAAGAGAATTGAAATTGCTTAGATTGAGTTGTGTACCTGAATTATAATCGTTCTTACGCATTGCATAACTCATCAAATCATTGAGTATTCTTACTTTGGATTCGCTATCGTATTCCACTTCAGGATAAAATACACCATTGCCATATTCTAAACGACAAGTTGTAAGGTAAGAACCATTTCCACGATCAGCGTTAATGTTGAACGTGTCATATTCATATGGATTCAATTCATCATTATTGTCTTTATTTCTCTGTAAATAGACAAATACATGTTTTACATTATCGATGGACGGACTGATTTGGAAAAAGCCTGATGATCTAGTACCAGCTGATTGTTGGAACATTTCTTGATTATAAGTCCACTTATTAACTTTCATATAGTTTGATAGAAACTGTTGATAAAGACTATCTTTTGGAATCAATCTTGAAACCCATAAATAAAATCGATCAATAACCACACGACCATCATCAACAGCAGCCAGTTTTTGGACGAGATTTGCGTCACTTAACAATGTTAAAGTAAATTGTAATTGCATTGGTGGTAACATACGATCTTCAAGCTCTTCGAAAAATGAATAACGGTTGAGAGGAATGATTACGTTTACATCATTGTTTCCAGTTGTTAACAATCGTCGAGCTTCAAATCCACTGTTTTGATTTGCATTAGCAATTCTGTAATCTGTATCAAGGTACCACAGACTGTTTTTGGCAACGCTTCTTGAGAAATCATCACTGTATTCAATCAAATTTTTCAAGTTGACTACTTTATGAAGATTACCCGTATCGTAAACGATTTTACCTCCACTTTTAATAGTCATATGTTGAATAAGTGAATGAGCACCGTTGATTACTGACACTCGATCTGCTCCGAAAGCAGCACCATCAGCTAGCTTTTGAACTCGAAACTGGACCTCAAAGTAAGCATTATACCAATCGAAAAAACTACTTCGATTGTTGACGGTGAATTTGTAATCAGCTTTAGATTGCGCATTATTATTAGCTGGGCTGCTAATAACATTATCGAGTTGTATTCGAGTTAATTCGTTTCGCTGTAAATATTCACTTGTTCTAAACATTATATTTATATGTTAGATTATTTTCTTTTACGTCTTATTCCATCACCACTTATCAGTCGATTTAGAATCATGTCTGTTGATTCTTTTTGTTTTGGTTTTGGTTTTGTAACAGAACTCTCTTGCTTTGGTTTTGGTTCTGTTGGTTTTGTGTTTCGTATTGAATGTAATTTTTTCATTATATAATCACCAGATTTTTGAGAAACAGCTTTTCCAAGACGTTCTCCAGCATGTGAAACACCTGCATCGAGTTTTTTTAGCAAATGGTTTAACAACTGATTTGAATATGGCTTTTATTGGTTTAAATAAATTATCAATAATGATACCAGAACCCTTGTGTTTATAGACAAAACGACCCAATTTCGGATGATAATTTTTTTTGTACTCAATCAATCTCATTATATTAATTAGTTATATTAATTGAGTGGTTTTAACAATAGTGAAAAAGCTGTGTCTTGTCCATTCAAATCAATAATTCTTCGTTTTCCATCAGTGATATAAATACGAATGGTTGATATTCTGCTTTTGTTTACTGGACTAAAAGTGACTCTCTGTGGTTCAAGAGTGAAACTATATGATGGTTGGATTACACTTGTACTGAAGCTGTAGATTATGTCTGTTTCTTGGCCATCAACCATGCTTTCATTAATGAGATCACAATGAATGTTTAGAAGATCAGTATCTTGTGATAAATTGGGAACTTTTGCACCAACATGGGTTCCAGATGTAAGTAATGCTTTATTGAATCCAATAAGCTCATTAAAGTTACTCTCTCGAAGATCAAGTTGATAATTATTAGCCAGTGTTATTTCAACTCTAAAAATTGTTTTATCAAATTCTAATGTTATGGGATAAGTGTTATTGTCTTTTGTTAGAGATTTAATGTAATTGTCGAAATCTTCATAACTCCATACACCGGCTGGTAGTTCGATTTCAGTGAAAGATGTACCGTTATCTTTACTATATTTAAGCTTCTGGTTATTGAGTGAACTGTTGACATTGAACCATGTGAAACTCATGTTTATAATTCTGTTAAGACCAATAACATACTGACGATTTTTGTCAAGAGTTATAGGTTGAACAAAACGAGTTGTAAAATCTGATGGTTTGTTTTTTCCAGATTTATTGTTATAACTTGTCAAAACAATTTCTCTTTCCATTATATGATATGTTTACATTATATTTTGAAATAATTATTGAACATTTTTGTGTATTGTTTCTTGTTTATGATTGATGTCTTCAAGAGAGTATCAAGAATGGCTTGACCAGTGTTTCTCATTTTAATACTATTATTGCCGGCTATCATTTCACCAATGCTGTTTGGGATTATTGTAAAAATGAACACCTGAACCTTGAATAGTCTTTAACTTTTTCTTATTATCTGAGATATATTTGTTTAACACAGAACGTCTTATATCAATTTTTCTATTTTCTAATTGCTTTTCTACATCATTTATTTCACCTTTATTATATCTTTTGGTAACATCACTTTTATATCCTTTTAATTGATTCCTTCGAGATTCAGCGTATTTAATGATTCGGGTTAATTTTGTTCTTTTACCTCTTTCACTAGGTATTTCTGATAAACTTTTATCAAGATCGTCATAATTAATTACATTGAGATCATCTAAAATCATGTTTGCGGCATCTGAATCTTGCAGGCCATAATCAATGTCTTCACCATAGTCATACTCTGGTGGTTCTTCAAATGAATCCAACATTTCACCGAATGATTGATCACCATCATAAGGCTTAACTTTTCGCACCACTGTTGGTGGTTCCTTATAAGCATAAGGTGGTGGTGATATTGGAATTTGTTTTTCGTTATATGGTTCATATCCACGATCATCATCTAAAAGACCCTCTACATCCATACCTTCAAACGGATCCACTTCCGGGTAATAATCAATGTGTGGAGTTTTACCTTTTTTCTTTGATTTTTTTCTAATTGGAGGTGTATTCAAATTACTTTGAATAACTTCATCTAATTTACCAGTCACTGGTTCAAACATTTGTTTAAATAATGTCTGGTTTGTTTGTTGGTTGATGTTAGTTTTCTTAATAGCATCATGAACTCTATTGATTTGGTTTCCAAGATTAGTTTTACTTTTCGCTAACTTTTGCCATTTTTTAAGACTCATATATAATATAAGTATATATTATAATGAGAATACCTAATTACAATGTTGAAGATAACAATAATGTTAACTTCAAGCAGGCAAATAAATTAATGCCAGATAGATGTTTTCGAATGCTTATTTGTGGTCCAAGTGGTTCTGGTAAAACTAATTTGCTTCTTGATATGATCTATAGACTTTTGTATTTCGATGAAATATATCTTTATGCTAAAAACCTTGAACAAACAAAATATCAACATATGATGCAAACATTTGAGCCTATTTCAGAAGAGGTGGGTCACCCAATTCTTGAAGTAAGCAGTGATGAAATTATTCCTGTCACTGAAATGGATAATGAATCACAGAAAATTGTTATATTTGATGACTTTGCGTGTGAAAAGAACCAAAATCCACTGATTGAATATTTCATCAGAGGAAGACATAAGAACTGTTCAGTTATTTACTTAAGTCAGAGTTTCTATAAGACACCAAAGGATATAAGACTGAACTGCAATCATTTTTGTATTTATGATTTTCCAAGCAAAAATGAAAGAAATATGATATGTAGAGAAACTGGAATTCCAAAAGATAGTTATCAAAAAGCAACACAAGAGCCTTATTCATTCATATATCTTGATAAGATAAGAAAATTTACTTCAAAGAACTTTGATGAAAAAGTATAATGCAATTAATATATATATAATGAGTTATTCAAATGGATTATTAAATTATAAATCATCTGGTAGTGGTACTTCAAGAGGTCAACGAGGATTACCAGGTGTGGGGTTTAAATTGACTGCTTCTGGTGATTATGACATGGAAAACAAACAACTTAAGAACTTGAAAAATCCAACCAATAATCAAGATGCTTGTACAAAAGCTTATACCGACGATCATCTTCATACTGATGGAACACGACCCATGTCAGGTAATCTTGATATGCAAAACAACAAGATTATTAATGTGGCTGATCCAACAAATAACAAAGATGTAGTCAATTTACAAAAACTCAATTCTGTTGTTGCAAATAAAGCTAATAAAACTGGTGTATTACTTTTAGATGGTTCTCAAACAATGACTGGTAACCGAAATGTTGGAAATAAAAAAGTAATTAATTCAGCAGCACCAACAGCTAGAACTGATATATGTAATAAATTGTACGTTGACACTGAATTAGCCAAGAAACATGATATTGGAAGTGTTGATTTAAGTAATTATCTTGATAAAACCAAAGGTGGTAATATTGAAAAGGCTTTGAATTTCACAAGTGTTCGTGGTACTGACAGGCAAATAAATGGTCTAAGCAATACATCATCTCAAACTTCATCAGCTGTGAATCAATATTATGTCACATCTGAACTTAATAAAAAGTTAGACACCACAACATTCAACAATGAGATAGTGAAAAAACCTGATTCGTCTACTGTCATGCTATTAAATGGTTCTCAAGCAATGACTGGTAACCTTAATGTTGGAATAAAAAAGTAATTAATTCAGCAGCACCAACAGCTGGAACTGATTTATGTAATAAAACGTATGTTGACACTGAATTAGCCAAGAAACATGATATTGGAAGTGTTGATTTAAGTAATTATCTTGATAAAACCAAAGGTGGTAATATTGAAAAGGCTTTAAATTTCACAAGTGTTCGTGGTACTGACAGGCAAATAAATGGTCTAAGTAATACACCATCTCAAACTTCATCAGCTGTGAATCAATATTATGTCACATCTGAACTTAATAAAAAGTTAGACACTACAACATTCAACAATGAGATAGTGAAAAAACCTGATTCGTCTACTGTCATGCTATTAAATGGTTCTCAAACAATGACTGGTAACCTTATCGTTGGTAATAAAAAAGTAATTAATTCAGCAGCACCAACAGCTGGAACTGATTTATGTAATAAATTGTACGTTGACACTGAATTAGCCAAGAAACATGATATTGGAAGTGTTGATTTAAGTAATTATCTTGATAAAACGAAAAGTGGTAATATTGAAAAGGCTTTAAATTTCACAAGTGTTAGTGGTTTCGACAGACAAATAACAGGCATTTCAGATCAACCAGCTAATGGAACCAGTGTTATTAATTTAAATAAGTTCAACACTGAACTCAATAAAAAGGCTGATGTGAGTGTTGTGACGAATGGGTTGAGTGCAAAGCTTGATACAACAACATTTAACACAAATATAGTAAAAAAGCCAGATTCAAATGCTGTTATGTTAAGAAATGGTTCTCAATCTATGACTGGTAATCTTAACCTTGGAAACAATAAAGCAATTAATTCAGCATCACCAACAACTGGAAGTGATCTTTGTAATAAAACATCTGTAGACACATCTGTGAACGACCAATTATCTCATAGTATTAGTAACAATTTAAATAATGATCTGGATTATATCATGAATGGTGTTATAGGCAATGAATTTAGTGATGAAGACGATATCACTGGGAAATTAATGATTAACAAAGACTTTCATCACTTCAATAAAATGGTAAAACCATTTGAACTAAAACTCGATTCATCAAAAGGTTATTATTCAAGCAGATTTGGAGTCAATATGTACAGTGCAGCAAAATCAGAATACACAGTTGTTTGTGAAATATGGTGGGAATCCAGTAAAATTGAATATAACTCAGTAACTCTGGCTGCTGTAAGTTCTGTTGAGACAATTACAAGACAACGATCAAATCGTTTTTCAAATCATATTAGAAGCCTTGTTCATATGACTAAATGGAGCAATACAACACCAAATTATTTGATGTGGGATATTGTAGTTAAATTTAAACAAGGCCAGGCATATGATCAAAAATTAGATATATGGGTTTTAATCTATGGTTCGAAGGGATATCATAACGACATACCGGTTGAAGTTTATGATAAGTGGTATGCGTTGTTCGATAGCAAACTGTACATTTATCCAGAAGCAGTTTTGAGTAAAGAACCAACGATGGCTAGGAACCCAACAACCAAGAAATATGTTGACAATGTTCAAACATCTTTGCAAACAAACATTGACACTAAAGCAAGTAAAACAGCATTAACAAATGCAACAAAAAAAAATTGGTATAGAGGCAAACTATCACATGATAATAATTCGAGAGTATATTTTTATGTGAATGGAACATCAGATCATAACACCAACGTGTCTCAAAGCAGTAATGCTGATTTCACAGTGAATTCAAGCGATACCTCAAAACTAATTGTCAATAATGCTGGTTTGTATCTTGTCACATTCATCGATGGTGTGAAAAGTGCACATTTGTCACATCTCAAGTTCCTTCTAGATAAACCATTCATGACTACTAGCGGTGACATTAATATTCAACTTCAAAACACTAAAGGTTCTTGGGTGACAATAGCCAACACAGTAATGTTATATTTCCAAGCAAATACATCACTAAAAATACAGGCTGATAATAGTAATACACTTTTCGATGGAACAAACAACAGTTACATCATGTTAGCAAAACAAGATTAGTATATCTAATATTTATATGACTGTGAAGAAAAAGGAAATATTCAATTGGAATCACATATCAAGCAAACTGACTGAAGACCAAATTGTAGAGTTAAAAACTTATTATAAGGTTTACCATCGTAAATGTTGGGCTTATAAAAAGTTAATGAAAAGATTCAAGAAAATCAAACTAATCGGTAACTCTCTATCTGTCATATTTGCAACAGGAAGTATTGCTTCTGCTGTAGCGACAGGAGGTATTTCAATAGTTGCAATATCAACAATCTCTGTTCTTATCCAAGGATTTATGGCTCATAAAAACCTAGATTTAAATATTCAGAATTGCACCTATGCTTACCAAAGTTATCAACACTTGTTAATAAGTATCAAAAATACATTGAGAAGTGGTGAAATTGACATTGATTCAATACGACAAATGATGAGATACATCGATGGTGTAGTTACTGATCTAGCCCCTGATGCAGATAAATTATTATTGAGTTATGATTCGAAATTTGTTGATTGAGGATTGAAACGATTTCGTCTCCAATGAGATCTAATATTTGAGCCCAATACTGTTCACATTGTTTAATAGTCTTTTTTGATTTCAAAGTTTTTATTTCATTTGGTGTTAAATTCATCATATGAATTAGTTTACCAATGATAAACTTTAATGATATCATTCTTTTTCTTGAACTGTTTATTTGTGGTTGAACTTGTTCAATGAGATCAAAGACTTTTATAATTTTGTCTATGTGGTTTTTATCTATTTGAACGCGGGTTTTATCACAAATATCATAAATTATATTTTCTACACAGTATTTTCTGTTATAGACTGATTTTCTGCTAAATTTGAACCAATTTTTATAGAAATCAATGAATTTGGTAGGATCTTTGAAATATTGGCTATGAACTTGTCCACAATTAATACAAACGAAGAAACCATTATCTAAACGAATACTTTGATTCACACAACATTTTTCTTCAATGGGTTCATTATTTTTCCAGATAACTTTATCACAGAAAGGACAGCAATATGTTTCCGCTTTTATTAAAGCATCATGAATTTCTTTATTGCACTCCATATTTTGTGAACGCGAATTTTCTTTAAGTGTTTTTTTCTCAAACTTGTGAATAATGAGGGTTGGTGGTAATACAAAACAGTTTGATAGAGCTTCATTTTTCACAATTTTTGGTTTTATAGAGGGTGAAAATCAAGTCGTCCTGAGCCTATCGAAAATTAATCGCTGCGAATCGGTTGAAGAATGATATAAATTGTTTTGGTAAAGCTTGATTTTTTACCATTTTTGGCGTTTTGGTCCGTAAGCCCCAAGTCCTATACTACTAAACTAATTCGAATTTTATAGTGGGATACAAGGAGTTTATAAATTCAGTAAACTCATGCAGTGCCGGAAGGCCTTATTGCCAGAGATGAAAAACATCATCACGGTATCGCCACCACAAAGCCGGCTTTATGTGGCCAGAGAACTTAGCCTGAAAATCTATTTCACCCATGGCAAGATCTGTATAACTGCAGGCGTTCTTAGGGCCCATGGCTGTGTCATGAACCTGTAGAAAGAAGTTTTCTCTGAAAACCGATTGATTGCTCTTCAAAAAAATTTTAACCGCTTCTAAAATGCAATTAGTGGATGGAAAGTTATTTTCTCTGGCATTCAGTGCCTTCTTCACTGCGGTAAGACCGAGTTGATTATCAATGTTAGGTAACACTGAGACAACATCCCATGAAACCAATAGAGTGCCTTCGGGAAAAGGGCCATTCCGATTTAGCTCCTCAATCCTGTTGAGCAGATCGGTGTTGTCTTTAATGTACACTGGTAATTTACGAGCTAATGGTTGCAAATAAAATTCAGTGAAGGCCGAGAGATTTTCTATGAGCTCTTAAAGGAATGACATTAGGAGACTTAAGTCGAAGACTCACCCTGATCATCACGCTTGACTAAGAAGGCAGGTGATCTACGCTTGATGTTTAGACGTTGTCCCTGTATTGAAATAGCTCCCATCAAAACCAACACGAAGCACAGCACAAACTTGGGAGACATGACTGATCTAGGCAGAAAACGTGAAGTATGGAGACATGAAGTTTAGATTTCCGCAGAAAGCTCTTACAAATCATCATGTTTGTGCATGGATACATCATTAAACTTCAAGAGTAAATAATCTCTCTAAAGAGTGATCGAGTCGTAAAACTATGGAATATCAAACACGAGAGGAAAACTTTGTATTCGAATCCACACGCAAATGGGTAATGTTCTCGTTATCACTTAGATATTAATTAAATGTTTTTAATAAAATGTAGGTTGGAAGCAATTTGATCTTAGTAGAACTGTAAGCATACATCCTGTACGTAAGGACAACTAACAGCTAGGCTGCTTGAACATTTCGGTGTAAAAAGAACAATGTCACGGCACCCTGGTAAGATCTCAAGTTTTGGAAAAAGAAGAAGTACTTGATTGTCATTAGTTTCTATCTACAAAAATAGCTTTTATCAGACATTTGTAGTGTCTCTGAACTTGAAAAACATTAATTTCAATTAGGTGTGGAACATGGTTACTAAAGTAAGGCAAGTAATAATGATCTGACCGATTGCAGGAGTATGCTATCTTTCCCACCATGCAATTCTAAAACATTTGTATTCAGGTCAACGATTCACTTTTTTTTTTCGCGAATATGCGGGTGCCGTGATTATTGTTTACGGAACACTCCACAGAGCACGTCTGAGATGGACTCAATGCGATTGCTGAAACGTAAATTCCTTTACAGATTGGCCTATGGTTAGATTAGTCCATGATCATCAGTATAAGTCATAAAGAATAGGGTGGATTTTGAAACCTTCCAGCGATAAAAAATAACCGATAACATTTAGCTGGCCATCCTATTTTATAGAGCCTCAAAAATAACGGAAAAGTAGCTGAAAACTCACCTTACCGTTGTTTTCCTCCAGCTACTTTCCGGGAAATGTCAGTGGACGCCTTTTGAGAGGGCTTTTTAGTCAAAACTGTGTATACGTGCTTTGCTTATTAATTTCATATAGGAAGTCATACCAGACATATTTTGTGGTAGGGTTTCCTATAGCTCAATTCTTTCCAAGTTGTTATAATTAGAATGAATAATTGTCTACTGACGGAGGATAGCAATAATTGCTTAGGGTTAGGGTTATTTTTTAAATAGACAATTTAGTACAAAACCAATGAAGCGTTAACGTTCTTTATTATCCTGGCGGGCCAAACTTTACTGATGGAACATTTGGTTAACGTACATGGTTGTTGAAAATGAGAATTTTCAACTTTTCATAGAAAGCAAAGACAGTATATTATCAGCCTTCCTAAAGCTTTTAAGCCTGCCTTGTGATAAGGAAGCCTCTAGTGCGGTATGCGTGATCGCGCGCTGTAAACAGCCTCGGCGGCTCTTTTATTTGTTATTACTTTACCATTCACCATTCATGGTGAGGTATTACACACCACGGAGTAACAAAAACATTAACAGTAAAGCCTAATGAACGCTTTCTCAGGAGAGCTTAAATGTTTTTTCTTTTTTTTCTTTCTGGTGACGAAATCTTTGTTTATTGAGAAAGGTGGCCCAATTGATTCTTCACTTTAATTTCTTACAGACAGATCATGATTATTGCAGGAAATTTTTGATCAGCCGAGCACGACGAGCTTTATACGACTTTGAAATTCTTGCCCCCTCCCGATTTTGCGCTATTGAGTATGAGTATTAAGTAATAACAAATAAAAGAGCCGCCGAGGCTGTTTACAGCGCGCGATCACGCATACCGCACTAGAGGCTTCCTTATCACAAGGCAGGCTTAAAAGCTTTAGGAAGGCTGATAATATACTGTCTTTGCTTTCTATGAAACGTTGAAAATTCTCATTTTCAACAACCATGTACACATCATCGAAAGAGTTCAGAAAAGAGCTCTGCGTATATTATTTCCGGCGCTGAGCTACAAAGACGCCATTGTGGCTGCAAACTCCACTCGCCTAAATGTGAGAAGAGACGAACTCTGCAAGAAAGTTTGGGGCGGTATCTGTGTGCCTGGGTCACGGCTGTACCACCTTATTCCACCAAAGCGCGCCGATTGCCACGTTTATGAGTTGCGCATCAAAAACCATGTATCACTCTTTAAATGCCGGACCGAAAGATTTAAAAAATCTTTCTTTCCAACAATGGCGTCTAACGCCCAGTTCTTGTAGTCAAGCAAACCTAAGCGTTTTTCATTGGTATGTAACTGCCGATTCTTGTAATTCCCAGTCCCTTTAGACTCTTAATTTTAAAGTCAAATGTAAGATTTTCGTATTTTTTAAATATTTAAAGCACATTTGTAAATTCACATGTATTTCACCACTTAGGTGCCATTTTTGAATGCTTTTAATAAACCTTCTATCAATCAATCAAAGTCAGGAGGGGGTCTAATTTTTCTTCACGTAGCATCTCTGCGGGGCAAAAATTTAATGAAGGATTTTCACAAGAAAGGTGTTGAGAAGTGAGGTTCGCCACATGGCTACCTATCAACAGATTTAATTTGACACGTCAGTCTAGACAACATTATGAGGTAAGTATCGAGTGTGCTCCGTGGATCACAAAATGTAGAAAATGCATCTTCTCAACGTAAACAAAAATTACGAGACGCCCATATTGAAGTGTGCGTCGTTTCCTTTATGTTGAGCCAAGCAGGAGCACTTTGAAATCTTTGAGAAAAAGTAAGAATTATAAGTACGAACCTATGAGAGAATTAGTAGCTAGTACGAACATATTTCTCAAAGCCATTAATCAATCGATCGATGATACAGCGCGCGATAGTTGCTGTTCTTATCAGAGTAGGAAAACAGTAACTTTGACTCTTAGCAGAGCGTTTTATTTCGTGGTTCCTGCTTCTACATTCAACAGTTACCTAAAGCCAGCTGAAAGATGCTACAAATTAACATGCGAGAGGGTCAATGTGGCGAAAAAAAGTTAATTTGAAAATTTTTCACCCAGTAAAAAGGTTCAGCTATTCCTAAACTGGAAAAATATATATATTTTCTAAAACTGGCCTCTTGGCTGGATTGAGGTGCACTGCATTCTGAAGTATTAAGGATAAGGCTTTCATCTCTTATTTTTGTAAACATTATTCGCCATAATTCCCAGACTAAAAATGTCACTAGCGACACTTAGTCCATGTTGTCCCCCTCTCAACGAGTTCTCCTTCATCGACGTGCTTCTGATTAAGGACCTCTGCCTCTGTATTTATTCGCCTGCGGCGATCTGAGATCCTAGCTTACCTCTTTTCTTTCTATCTTTTCGTCTTTGCTTTCGCTTCTTTATTCGCTCTTTGTGAATTAGCCTCTCCTGTTCGTCGCTTTCGTCTTCTTAAAGAAATCGACAACGCACAAATAACTCGAAGTCGAACGCAACGCAAAGTCGCTAAACACTCGGAAAGTGACTCCTCTTTATTCGGGTATTTCATACGTCAACTTAATCGGAGAAAAATGCTGCTTTTGTGCTCTTTTTAAAGAGCATGCAATAACTTTAGAGATCGCTATATTGCTGTGGAAACTTGACTGCGAAAGAGAATCACTATTTAGATCTGGGTAGTGACCTGGAAATAATGGTAAATCTCATTACCTACCGCCGGCTTGAATACACATATCCCTTGTCGTAGCTTTCATATAATGAATCTCCGGTTTGAAATACACGCGCTTGAAACTCATGCCGGAATAGTTGGTTCTTCCGCTCCCTGAACGTGAATGGCTGGACGCGAAAACGGTGCTCACTAACTATGGCAGAAATCTACGTTACAAATTGCCAAATATGCGCGAAACACATGACAACAAGAAGGGCGTTAGAAAAGCATTACAACCAAAAGTATCCTTGTTGTGATACTCCACAGAGTATCGTCTTTCCTAACTTGGGAAGTAAGCAGGCTCCAGTAGAGAAGCCACAACTTTTAACTGGAATGGGCATACTTGAAATGGCCTGCAGGAATCATGGAGCGTTTAAACTCTGCACATAACCCTAGAGTTCCTGGTAAGTACTAAAAAAACAAACTTGGATCAAACTCTTCAGACTATTCGTAATGTTACCATTTATCTTTCCCCAAGGGTTTTTTTTTCTGCACAGTTCCACGTGTTATAAGAGCTTAATTATTTCGTTGGGTCTTTGATCAATTTTACTTCAGACAGCCGCTTTTTATCAGTGTAGCAAAGCAAACAATGTTGCAAGTTCGGCTTTGCTCGAACAAAGTGCATCAGTTTCAAGGCCGGGCTGTATCGACAACGGCTCACATGCTCGCGCCCAGTATTGAAAATTATAACAAAAAATGGCCAGTTGTCTTGATCCTCTATTCCGCATATTTTTACAAACTATAAGTGAACTAGAACCCCGAAAACAGTTATTTGTAATGGTTGTAAGAGTAAGACTTGTGGCCCTCACTATGCCTTTCCATGTCATGTACTTTTTGTTACCAGGCAACGAACAACACTGGTGTATGTTTTGAGACCAAAAGAAGATCAAATAGCGTAATTCAAATGGCGACTGAGGTTATATACGCCCAGGAGTATATAACCTCAGGGTTACAAGTCGTCCTGAGGCCATCTTGAAGCACTTCAGTGAGACGAGCGTTACTTTTATTGTTTCTTAAAAATATTTTTATCATAATATCGTGAAATTTTAATGTATTTTGTACGCCTCTGTGGACTTGACTGATACTTTAAAATTCTTTCGCAGCAAAATGATGCCACTTCACCTTTACAAATGTAAGACTTGACTTTTTTTGGTCATTTACCCAGCAAAGTAACATAACATAACATAACATAACATTTATTCAGGAAGCAAGAACGCAAATGTAAAAAATACATCCTGAAAAGGGAAAATCGTGAGGTTAGCCCTGTATAAAAACAATTTCCCTTACTAAAAACATACAAAAGATAAAATTTAAAGGCTACAGATTCAATGAAAATTCAATAAATATTCAAATATATTTTAAGTCTACTCTTAAAAACAGACAATGATTCGGCGTGGACAATTTATCCTGGCAAGCTATTCCATTTCCCCACAATGCGAATGAAGAAACAATATTTGTAGCAATTACAAACGGCTCTTTTCAGGTAAAGTTTATAGTCGTGGTTAGCTCTTGTACGCTTATTGGTAAACACAAAGAAATCTGGGAAAGAGAGGTGATCAATACCAAAAACTATCTTATAACATTGAACAAGAGATAGAAATTCTCTCCGCTTTTCTAGTGTTTGCCATTTTAGTAAGCTACAACGGTGTTCGTAATTCATTTCGCCTCGTTTCTGCCTTAAAGCTAGTCGCGAAGCTCTTCGTTGAACCGTTTCTAGAGCCGTAATATCCTTAATCAAATACGGACTCCAAACAGGAGCCGCATACTCCAGTATGGGCCTGACCAGGGATTTATAGAGCTGCGAAAACACGTACTGGCTATTAGTTCCGATGGACCGCTTTATGATACCTAGTACCATATTTGCCTTGTTTACCGTTGCAGATACATGCAAGCCCCAGGACAGGTCAGAAGAGATGGTTACTCCAAGGTCCTTAGTGTTCTCTACCGACCTAAATTGCCCCCCCCCCCCCCCCCCCAGCGAGTAAATTGGTTTAGTTTTATCCTTTCTATGTGTAATACGCATGACCTGGCATTTATCCGGATTGAAGTGCATTTGCCATTTATTTGCCCATATACTCAATCGATCTAGGTCACTTTGCAGGGCAGGGATATCAACACCTGGCGAACTGATTGTTCGGTAGATTTTAGTATCATCTAAGTAGGACAAAACTCTTCGTAAATATGTCCTTTAAAACTTACAACCTTGGTGACGTGGAGCGATCGAGCTCTGTCTGACCAAGTTAAGGTAAAGTTGTGCTTGACAAAATCCTTCATTGGCTCCACAGAAATAACAAACGGTTTTGTTGATCTGTCGGGGCGTGCTGCCCTAGAAGCTGCAAAGAAAATGCAAAATTCCAAGAAAGCCTCTCTGCAGTCACAACTAGTCATAGAAGTTGGAGAAGAAACGGAACTACTAGATAATGTGAATTCATATGGTATCCAATTTTTGGGAATTCAACTAATAGAATTATATGGGAAAAGCCCAATCTATAAAATATATGACAATGTAACTAAGAGACAAATATATATGACTCTTTTGACAACATATCTTTCCTCTTCTTGCTTGCCTGCATGTTAATCTTTCTCAAAGCACTAAGAAATGTCACTCCAAAGTTTCCATCACAATAATACACCACCTAGATAGAAACAATATAGGCACTGAATAACATCAAAACCATTATTATAGACATTCATAGTTACTTGTATTGTACTACATACAGTGGATAAACACATACATGTAGATGCCATCAAATGAGACATTCAGTTTTTATTGTGGCTTCTTGTTAAGACTGAAATATTTAAGAAAACCACTCACAGTAATGAATCAAATACATGTAGTACAAAAAATACTTTTGGCCTCATTGTAGAATAGGTAACAATAATATTCCTTTGCTTGCTTTAAGTAGTTGAATAAAGACTGAATTGATCATGTTAAGTTCATTATAATTTCCACTTTTGTGTGCACATGAGAACCACATGAAAAAAATTACCATACAGTCATATCACTAGATAGATAAGCCAACCTCCTTTCCTGTTTCAGGCAAGCCAAGCAGTGATCTCAACATTTATTCACTAAAAAAATATGAAAACAGAGAACCAAAATTTTTCATGTGATCTTACCCTGTTAGTGCCTGGCAATCACCTGTAAAAATTAGACTTCCACAGAGTCCCAGCTTAAAATAGGTGAATCTTGTGTCTGCTCTAGAGAACTAAAGTTCCAAAATTATTGTCCTCTGGTTACAAATTAGGATATTATCAATTATCAAAATATAGACTTGTTTATGTGTAATTACATTACCATTTTAGTGCCCAAGAAACACCTGAGGATAAAATTCCCACAGAGTCACAGCTTGAAAAGCCAGATTCCTCTGCTGTTTCAGGCAGGCCAAACAGTGATACCAACAGTCTTTTACTCGACACAAATTAAATTCAATAATGGCTCATGTGGAATTAATAACACTTTAGTGCCCAAGAAACACCTGGGGATAAATTTCCCACAGAGTCACAGCCTGAAAAGCTAGTTTCCTCTGCTGTTTCAGGCAGGCCAAATGGTGATACCAACAATCTTTTACTTACTACAAACTAACTCCTATAATTAGTTTGAAAGGGAAATTTTACCATTTTAGTGCCAAGGGAACACAGAGCTGCAGTTTGAAAAGCACAGTTGCTCTGCTGTTCCAGGCATGTCAAACACTTACCAAAGTTTCCAGTTCAAATATTTTGTTCCCAAAAAGCACCTGGAGATGTCATTTCTCACAGAGTCACAGCTTAAAAAATTCAAGTTTCTCTGTTACTTCAGGAAGGCCAGACAGTAACTGAAATTGAAAAGGACAATTATTAACACTGAAAGTGAATTATTTGAATGGTGCAAAAGTAGTGGCTACATGTAGTGGCCCATATTCCAAAGAAAAGAAAAAAAACTCAAAAAGAAGCCCATTTAATGATCTGAATCCTTAACTGCTCTCTGTCAACTGTTCAAGAGTTTACTTGCTCAAGTTATCTTTTGGATCAGACATAATTTCTTGATTAAGGTTTTGACTTCAAATAGTATCCACATGTATCCATCCAAAGAGGAAGGTTGTTAAGAATACAAAGGGGAATGGTATCTCAAATGCTAAAATTTGTAAAGGAAGAAAGTGGATATTCCAAGGGGTAGGTGGCTCACACCAAAAACCTTCTGAACAGGATATGCCTGTTTTCTAGAAACATTGACACTGCTTAGGCTCAAGTTTTGTTTGTTTAGTTTTTGTTTTTGTTTTTTTTTGGAAAAAATGTTCAAATTACCCTTAAATGTATGACATAACAAACAGAGTTCAACACTGAGTCCTCCATGCCCAGCTAGCACAAAATATTCTTCATTGACTTTTTCAAGAAGCATGTATAGTCAAATGTAACTAAGAAAAAAATAAAAGTAAAATGATAATTTACAAAAATTAATTTTAATAAAATATGACCTAAACCTGAAAAGGTTAATTAAAAGTAATTTTTTATGTAAAGCATAATCCAATCTGAAATGCAACCTTTAAAGTTAGCTTTGTAATGTTTGCCATCAACAGTGAAGCCTTCTTCTTTCAGAACTTTATTCTCCTCATTTAGCCAAACAATCAACTTCTTCACCTTGCTCCTGAGAAAAGTAAAAAAAAAGTCTAAGAGTAAGTCTACGTTTGAGTTTGGATTATCAATTAACAGTTACCCATTACCTGTGATAGGGAATGATAAAGAAGTTATATCCACAGTATAGTAAAATCAAACTCTACTAACTTTTTCTCAGCACAATTAGCAATCGCAATTGGATAAACAGCCAGAGCTAGCACTCTATTAAGAACCACAGAGCGGCCTTTGCCAGTTGTGATAGCTAAATCAATTGGAACAATTCCAATTCTCTCCCTGCAGTACAAACAAACAGTGTTATCATTATCAGCAGCAGCATCATGCAGTACATGTATGTGCACAAATTGAAAGTGGATTTAAATGTTCATCTTAGATTCAGCCATTTAGATAACCCAAAAATTTTCCTTACCTGCAAGAGGTCTTCCAGCTCGTTTCATGAATAAACGAGGTCCTATCGATTTATCCAACTTCAGCAGATCTTTAAGCGGTCGCTTTATATCTGAAAAGAGACAGGCGCGACCCCTGTGTCGGCTACTGTAGCAGGCGTAGATAGTGGCGTCTCCAATCCAAGCGATCCAAGCTGTCTAGAGCTGCCGCGAAAATTCGATCTTCCAGCCATTTCCGAGTCAAACTGGTGAACATTTAATAATTCCCTCACCAACCTAAATTGATCTGAAGCAACCACTAGCTATTCAACGAGATTTTTTCGTCGTAACGCTCTTCTAATTATTCTGAAGAGGGCTGAAACATTAACAGTGTCCTTCTTTGGCGACGAACCAAACCACGGTGGGTCGACTTGTCCACCATTTCCATCGACCAGATCGCGGACGCATACTTCTGCAATATCTTCAATCACTCCTCATGAACTCTCTTGATTTACAAAACCAGTCGTTTGATACAGTGTACCAAATTTTGCCTGGATCGAGCGACAGTCCGAAAATTCGGCGAAGAGGATATAGATTCGCCGCCATACCTCGTTCGCGCCAATTTTTGTATTACGCGCGACGAAGCACTTTGTTAAGTTATTATGCAATACAGGACGCCATATTGGATGAGAACTCGTGTGTCTTTATTGAGTAGTCCAGAGTGCATCGCGCACCCTAACATCTCCCTTCCTTCCTTTTTTTTTTTTTTTTTTTTTGAAACTATAACTGAACAAAACAGTCAGCGACGGGTCGGCGAAAAAAAGTCTCCGCCACAGCTAGGGGGAAACAACAATGCCCCCAAATGAAGAGTGTCTTTACGCACATCGAGCAACGAAGGGGGAAGGAAAAAAAAGAAAGAAAAATAGAGGGAAAAAAAAAAACAAGGTTAAACTGAGCAGTAATAAAATGAATCTCCAACAGCAACAGTGTCATTGATGATTAGTCGGGGAGGTAGTTATAAGTTCAAACGGATAGGGGGTTTGCAAACACGGCCCGAACGAGTTTTTGTGACAGGTTTGTTTGTGTGGCTCTCCTCGGCGATGGGGCTTGGGCGATGGCATAAGCTTGGTTCGTCGGTGATAGGTGCTAGTGGTTTTGGAATAGGGTGGTCGGGTGCTTCCACTTCAGCAGTCGGCACTGGCATGGCACTTGAGGTAGGTGGTTGCATTGTGGGTGAAAGAGGTGGTGGGTGGGCTGGTTGAGTAATGTGTGAGATGGGTGGTTGGCATGGTGGGGATTCTGCCGCCGGCGTAGGACTAGGAGGTAGCTTATCTAACCACGACCTTGGGACTAGAGCACCAGGAGGTGGTGGCGCCGCAGGGCGCAGGTGTGCTCGGTTCCGTCTGGTTAACCCTGCGGGTGTTTCCACAATGTAGGAGCGTGGGGCCGGAATGGCGGTCACCAGACCGTAGAGCCAAGGGCCAGACTTGTGATGGGGGGACGGTTTGGCGTAGACAAAGTCACCGATATTTAGCGAAGGTAGAGGGTTACTAGCAGTTATGTCATAATGTTGTTTAGCCCTAGTTCGCTTAGCTGCGATGGCTCCCTGGACTATGTCAGTAGTATGGTCGCTGGGTAGTAAGAGCTCCGTAGATATAGGTAGGAGTCCGCGGATGCGGCGTCCCATACTCCTTTGTGCTGGGCTCAAGAGATGGCCCTCTTGGGGGGTGTTTCTGTATACAAGAAGGGCTTCATGCAGGCCGGTTTTTCCAGACTTTTTCAGGATGCGTTTTACGATTTTTACTGATGCCTCTGATTTTCCATTCCCCTTGGGCCAGTATGGTGAGCTTGTGACATGGTTTGTCTGGTATCTGTGGCAGAGCCGCTCAAAATCGGATGCAATAAATTGTGGTCCATTATCAGTTAAAATCGTTTCTGGAACACCATGTCGAGCAAAATGTGCTTCAGTTTTGGCCACAATAGTGGCAGATAAGGTGTTTTCCAGTTCATCAACCTCGATGAAGTCTGAATAGTGATCGGTTGTGACGAGGTAGGTGCTCGACTCAAACGCACAAAGATCTTGACTGATAAACTGCCAAGGGTACTCTGGTATAGGCTGGGACTTCATGGGTTCCTTGGCATTCTGTAATTGGAACTGTGCGCATTTCCCACATGAACGGCATGTTTCGCGAATATCAGACTTCATGCCTGGCCAGAAGACAGTGTCCTTACAGAGACGGATGTTTGATTCCGCTCCGAAGTGGGCAGCGTGAGCCTTTTGTAGGATAGCGTTTCTTTTTGCCAGCGGGATAAGTACTTGCGTTCCTTTGTAGATGACCCCATCTTGATGGGTTAGTTCTTCCCTGAAGTTCCAATAGGGGTGTAAGCTGTGGGTAAGTTCCGATTTTCTTGAAGGCCAGCCTGTGGTTATGACCCTGATCAGGTGACAGAGGGTGGGGTCATTCGCAGTTGCAGATATGATGTCATTCAGAGTCTCGGAAGTGACCCTGGGGTTTTTGATGTCGCTGTCGATGTTAAGTCTGAAGATCTCAAAATTGGTCTGTTTTGAGTCGTTGATGGTGGGGAGAGGGGCCCTCGAGAGAGTGTCCGCCAGCATGAGTGACGTGCCTCTCTTGTATGTGGCTTTGATTTTGTACCGTTGCAGCCGCATCAGCATTTTCTGGAGGCGGCGAGGTGCTGAGTGTAGAGGCTTCTTGAATATTGTTTCTAAGGGTTGGTGGTCTGTGTGGACGTTCACTTCGCGGCCGTAAATCCAGAGATCCCACTTGTCACAGGCCGACACTATAGCAAGGCATTCTTTTTCAATTTGAGCCCAGAGTTCTTCATTGGGGCGAAGGGTGCAGGATGTGTAAGCGACTGGTTGAAGGTCTCCGGAATCATTAGGCTGGAGGAGGGCTCCCCCAAGCCCTCCTTGTGAGGCATCCACTTGGAGGGTGACTGGCCTGTTGTTGTCAAAGTAAGCGAGGCATGGGGCACTGGTAATGAGACGCTTTGCTTGGGCAAATGCTTCCTGGTGTATGTCTGACCAGATGAAGTCACGATCCTGCTTTGTGAGGTCAAACAGGGGCTTGATCACGGGGGACAAGTTAGGGCAGAAAGTATTCAAGTAGTTCACCATGCCACAGAATCGCATCACTCCCTGCTTATCTGTAGGGGCCGGCATAGCAGAGATGGCCTTGACTTTGTTGGGGTCTGGTGTCACACCCAGGTTGGATATCACATGGCCCATAAAGGTGATCTGTGATAGTTTAAACTGAATTTTTTGCGGGTTGAACTTCAGGTGCTTGTCTCGAGCGCGCTTCATTAGGGCAAGGACATTGAGATCATGATTTCTGTTTGCTTCCTCAACTGTGTCGCCTTGGCCCACGACGAGGATGTCATCAGCTATGCAATACACATCGTGCAGACCCTCAAGGGCCTCATGCATTCGTAACTGAAATTCCTCTGGGGCACAACTAACGCCATAAGGGAGGCGGAGCCAACAGTATCGACCCCAGGGGGTGTGCATGGTGGTGAGCAGACTGGATTCATCTGTGAGCGCAACTTGAGTGAAGCCATCGAGGGCATCGAATATGGAGAATGTTTTATGCTTTTTCCTTGATAAGCGTGGAAGTATTTCCTGTATGGTAGGAATCTGATAGCGCGGAATTATGATGGCTTTATTCAGCGTTTGGCTGGGATCTAAGCATAAGCGTATTTTGGTGGTGCCATCGGGGCGGGTCTTTTCTCTGACCGTCATGTTACTACACCAGTTGGTGGGTTGGTCCACCTTCTTGAGTTTTCCACATTTCACCATGGCGTCAAGTTGTGCTTTCACTTTTTCGAGTTTCGCCACCGGTACTCGATGGATGCCTGCATGGCAGGGTGTGACTTTAGGATCCAAAGTCAGATGGACTGGCTGACCCACATTTCCCAGACCCTCAAAGTTGTCTTTGTACGATGTAACCAATTGGGTCTGTTGGAGGTGGCCTGGGTGCAAGTCGGTTGTAGTTGCTGACTGGGGAGGTGTTGTCTGATCTGTGGAGGCCAGATGAATGCGGGGTAGTTTGATGTCTGACGTTGGGGAGGAGAACACTCTGTCTTTGTGAAATTTCAGTAGACCGAGACGCTTGCTGTCTCTACCACTTATGAGGGCGGGTTTGCCTGGGATGCATGCCGAGTCTATTACTTGAAATTCTAGTGTTTCGAAGTGGGAGACGCCCTCGCAGGCTAGACTGACTTTGCCCAATGGGCGAATAGGTTCTCCAGAGTAAGGGAATATCTTGACATGCGAGGGGCGTAGCGGGGCAGTTGCCGATATCTTCCTGAAGACTGATGATGGTAAGGTGTTACAGGATGCGGCAGAGTCTACTTGCATTAGCACTTTTATGTTCTTTTCAGGGCTAACGGAGACTGGGAGCCAGGTGAAGTATTTGTCGTCCTCCATGTCGTCACAAAGAGCAAAAGCTGAGAAAGAGTGGACGACGTAGTCATCATCATCATCAAGATACGTTGCAGATGCTTCGTTCCCTTGAGAGAAGTGGTGAACAGTGTCTGAGCGCCGAGGGGGAGGGTGCTTGGCTTGTTTTCTTTGTTTCTTTTCAAAATCCAACTTGAATTTGTCTTTGGGGGATCTGCAGACCTTGGCAAGATGGTTCTCAGTCATATAACAATTGGTGCAGTAGGTACCTGGTTTGGTCGCTGGACAGTCCTTGCGGGGATGTCTAAGGCCTCCGCACCAACCACAGTTTCCACGACGGGGTGGTGTCGGTTTCGTTGCCAATTGATTGACTTGCTCTTCGAGGTTCGGGTTGGTAGAGTGCATAATGGCTAGGTTGGTGTTGTGAGCTGCTTCCCAGGACTTTGCACGAGCAAGTTGTTCATCAAATGTGTAGGGTGTGTTCCCGTCTTCCTTGTAGTGATGAAGGAGTAGTTCTCTAAGGTCTTTGTTGTGGACTCCTGTGCATAAGCGGTCGCGCATGAGCTCCTGGAGGGGGTCTGTCATCTCGGAATATTTGGATTTTTGGGCAATGCTTCTGATTCGGGTTTCAAAATCTGTGACGGATTCGTTAGGTTTTTGTGTGCAATTGAAGAAAGCTAGTCGTTGGGGCATGACGTTGTCTTGACCGACAAAATGACCCTCTAAACGCTGCTGATATGTCCATGGCTGTGTTTTCTCTTCTGTTGTCATTTTCGGAAGGATTGTGGTATCAAAAATTTCCAAGACATCATCCGGGAGGGCGAGAAAGAAAGCCGCTATTTCGGATTGAGCCTTTTCTGGGACCCAGTGCTCTGGAGTCGTTGGGCTTTTGCTGGCGTCCCTCCATTTTCGCTGTAGCAGGCACCAGGCATTGAATTTCCTGCGCCAAATTCTTACACTGGCTGCTTTGTCTTCGCGGAACGAAAGGTTTGGTGGCTTGCCTTCGGCCATATTTGGTTCTTACGAGGTCGTTTCTCGGTCAGAGGTCGTCGAGAGTGTACGTCTGAATCAAAAACTCGTAGATTCCGTCGCTTGAAGGAGTTAAGGCAAGGGATGGGGCGTAAAGGCAATCCCACTCCTGACACCAAGTTATTATGCAATACAGGACGCCATATTGGATGAGAACTCGTGTGTCTTTATTGAGTAGTCCAGAGTGCATCGCGCACCCTAACAGTTATATATTAAGTGTAATTAGAGTCGAAAACAAACCATTTATGGATACATGATCTGGTTTTCATTTGTACAGCGCACTCAAGATATACTTAGCACCTTCATCCACCGCAAACTGTGCAGTCATGACAGATCTGTAATTTTGCTAATTCGATTTTCTTGACTATCCCGGAAATTAGAACCCATACCCAGCTGTGAATTTCAAAGTCGCATAAAGCTCGTCATGCTGATTTGTCATGCCTTGGGGGTAGTCTGGAAAAGCCGGAATCCGGAATTCCACCGGAATATCTCATCGACTTTTTTTTTTTAATTCAAAACAACTCCGACGATTTTTCCGAATGATTTGCTGTTTATTATTTAGTTTCACGGCCGTTAAATAATAGATAAGTTAATAATTAAAAATAAACAAAAGATGAGATAAAAAAGTCGATAAAAAACAAATGAAGCCGGGGGTTCGATTGTTCCTCGAGGATCTCCGGGTAACTTCGGAGACTCTCAGATAGTTTTCGGTTAATCATCGAAGTATATTCGGAGCTCGACGCTCTTCGGAAAATCGTCGGAGTTGTTTTGAATTAAATTTTCCAGACTGCCGAGAAATTATCATCATATTTTAAGCAATAGCTTGAAGATGTCAAAACAAAGGATTAAATGGGATGATGCAGAAATGATAATCTACTGCATATCTCAAATAAACCATCAAATTACAAAGTCGAAGTAGTGAGAAAACAAGGAAAAACCCTTCAATGGAACAACTTTTACCTCCCATTTCTCATTAAGCTTTCTTTGTCAAAATAAGAAGCCGGCTGAAATGAACGATAAAATTTGAACATCAGGGACGAATTGAGAATGTATGTCTGTGTTTTGCTTAGGAGAGAGCGTGGGACATCACAACCGTCAAAATTCTTTGTCTAAGTTGCTAATCAAGATGCACAATTGCCTACTGACGGCGAATGGATAACGGACTAACATTCAAAGTTCTTGATATTTTGACTAAGTAAGCTTTGCCAGAAAAAAAATTTATTTGAGAGAAACAAGCAGTAAAATGGCATAAGATTGCGGTTTTGCCAGGAATCAGAAGGCGAGCACTTAAAATGTATTAAAAGAATATTTTGCAGAAAATAAACGAAGCGTTCTTTCAAAGAACATCGTATCTACTCTTATACCCCCAAAATATTGTTTACATTTCATCCGCAATCTATAAAGCAACACCGCCCAAATGGCCGACCTACTCCCCACCGTCATCAGTTGAGTGCGCAAAACCTTAGAATAACTCTTCACGTGATCACGGAGGAACACTTGAGCTTGTTTTTCTGACCCAATCTCCCAATGGGAATCTTCCAATATGTTGCGTGATCTAAGCGATGAAGAACACTGAGGCTTATAATTCATCGCAAATCAAACACAATCATATGGAGAAATTTGAGATTCGTCATTGGTTCTTGCCAAAATGTATTTTTAAGAGACCAATTATTGCACTTGTTTTTTGTGGAGTACGTTTTCAGCAGTTTTGATTCATGTTTGAGAACGCTTCGGAAATTGTTTTGAATTCCAAGCTGCTCACACAGTCGCTCATGCTGAGCAATTGGAACCTTTTTTTTTAAATTCCGTTCGATTTTTCTGTGTTTGTGGGGTCGGATGAAGCTATTTAGGTAATCTACATTCTATTCGCATTGTTTAGGGCTCTTGTGAATATTTTTAAGAGATCCAATGTTAGAAATACATTTGATCTAGTAGAATTTTTATGACT